>NW_026623986.1:42756-100860 GCF_030028575.1 Malurus melanocephalus | reverse complement strand
TCTAGCAATTTACATCATTTAGTTTTGAGGATAGCTCATGGTAGCTATAAGCATTCTTGAAAATGCCTGTTCATTGTCAGTACCTTTCCAGTATTAGTTTACCAGGATTTTTCAAAGTGCARCCTTACTCAGAGAAATKAAAACATTGTATTTAAAACRTGCTCAGTTCAGGGATGGTAGGACAGCTTCTAGTAATTGTCATTACAATAGATTTGAAATATAAATACTTAAGGATATAGTTATATAATACTGCCATGATTTTTGCACATGTAACTTTGTGAGTTCAGTGGGAGGGTAAGACCGAGGCATGCACCTAAGCAGCTACAGTCAGCTGTCACTGACCTCAAAGGAATGAGTTACTGCATACCACACTGTTCCCTTTCTCCACAGAACAGAGGGCATCAGAAACTCAGCCACTGAGCAGAGAGCACAACACTCATGGGTAAATCCCTTCCAGGAGATGGTGTCACTTTTAGTCATTTTGTAGTGGTTTAAAATGCTCTCACGTGTACCTTCATGGCAAAATAATCACCTTCAAATTTTCTGATTAAAGCTGTACAAGCAAACAGGTAAAACCAGCACTATTCTGTATGGTGCTACAGTGTTAGTAATGTTTATAATTGTAAGCCACCTGCATTATCAATTCTACATTCCAATCTTCTTTTTCTCAAGACAGCCAAGGACATGGTGTTTTATTCCCATGCAGGCTGTTAACACTCCCTACATGTAACTGGTCAAAACTTGTATCCTTCCTGCATCCTGCATCCATGGTAAAAGTGGTTATAAATTATTGCCACAAATATCGTTGTCTGCAACTTGCTAACATGCAGCACTTCATATATAACCTTCAGAAGGTAAAGCGGACTTTCCTGGTACATGGAAGTTGTGTGTGAACTCCAACCCTTTCTTCCTCTTGCCAGTATTTTCTGTATCAAGGAACAGCCCTAAGAAATCACATTTAGCAGTTTTCCTTGAAATACATAGAATCAAGTGGCTACAAAGGATCTCCTCATTTTAACAAATATTATCCCATTCAAACAGTGATGGAGACGAACCATGAGGTTAAGAAAGCAGGGAATGCATTAAAGTAAACAAATAAATAACACTTTTTGTTCTCACCATTAATAATACTGACTTCTGAATGCCTGATAGGACACCATAAAGCAGTCTTTGCTCAGATCTGAGAAGACTCTGCTCCTCCTTAAGTATTTCACACTGTTAGTACAGGAGAGCAATGCAAAAAGACTGATTCATGCCCAATAAATCCAAAAAAAGCATGCTCAGACACTAGCCCTAGATTTGTCACAGGAGTGAATGGGAGAAAAAGCAGGCAGAAAATATACTTCAAGAAAAGCCAACAAGGATTTTCAACACTGTTTCTTCTCTAAACACTACAGCATTAAAACCGGCTTGCATAAAGGAATTGAAAGAAAAAAGCTCCTAATGTTTAGATTTGTATTAATGATTGGCATAACAGATTGAAATTGGGAAGATGCTCCTCTCATGGCAGTATTGCCTCATCTCATATTCAATAGGGACCAGTGGGAATATTTCCTAAAACATACAAAAAGGTAAAGTGGCTTTCTTGTCTAGAACTGGAAAAAATAAAATTGAAAATTAAAATAGAGAAACAAGGTAAAATTTAATGGAAAAATTTTTATGGCTTTGTCTAATCTGCAACTTCCATCAAATTCTGACATATTTGTAAAAACTGTGAAGAATAGATCTAGACACAGTGAAATCAATAACAGAAATTCATCACTCTGTGCCATTCAAAGCACGATGCTGCAAGGTGTGTAGCTATACACCATGACAGTGCACACACAATAATTTTTCTAAATCAAATAATTGTAGTCAAGCATATTTGAGTCAAAACGTAGCCTCACATCTTTAATGCTCRCCAAGCATTGAGTATTCCCATTAGAGATCATTATTTATAAAACTTTGTGTCTGTTGATCATACAATATGTAAAAATAGATACACTAATTGGAAGCAATTCTAATTTCTACTCTGTTCAATTATTATGGTTTACATTTGCTGTGTTCCAAATGGACAACATATTTTTTTTTTCATTAATTAATTCAATCAGTCTTGCTTTTGTTTTCTGTTTTAGCTAAACAAAGTCTAAAAAGTTTCCATTGTTGCTGTTGCTGTGTTTCCAAAACATCCTTTGGTATGTCCAATTCACTACATATTTGGCTATTTTTCATGCACTTTCTTTCAGTGTTCCATCTGCATATCATGCAATGTTCTTTCTGGCATCAAATGTCTGAATTTCCTTCCTAGCCTCTCTGTTATTGGTWCAGCCCATACTTAATTTGATCATGATAGAAACACTAATACTAAATGTATATATTACACATAACATATTAATCTTGCAGAAAAGTCTAGGGTAAATATGTTTCAGAGATATTTACTTTCTTTAACTACCTAATTTATTTTAAGAACATATTTCTTTTACTTTGTTTGTGCCTATTTGATGTGCATGTTCTACAAACACTTTTGTAAATGCTCTTTATTAAGTGAGTAGTTACAACTGCTAATTTTGATCAGATGCTCTTACAGTTGCAGGAAATATGGTTCATAATTCACATACCATCATTAATCCCCCATTCAATTTGCCAATCTTGATGTTCTACCTTATGATCCTCTAGGATATCTCCTATTTTTTTGTACTACAATGCAGTGCCTTATGACCCAGACAGGACTAAAGTAGTGAGGCTAAGCAGACGAACCAATCTGTTTGTCTGCACAAACAGATCTTCCTTCACTGCAAAAAATACCCAGTCAGAAAACAAAGCAGTGGAAAATAACTGTTCCATGCCATTTGTGAACCATCTGCAGGCCAACAGTTATTCCCTGAAGAAATTAATGTATCCTTCAAGACAACAAGTATGAGAGRTAAATAGAATCTGCTAGTGCAATTCACATCAGGGGGAATCACAGCAAACGATGAGACAGAATCAGGGAGGAATCTTGCAGGCTGATCTTTAGCAGCTTCAAATTGGGTTTAAATTAGATATAACTAGATAATTTATTTTATACCTAGGATCAGAATTCACATAAACCAAGTGAAAAGTTAAATTAATCAGTCTGTTGCAATGTTTTTCTGTTCTATGTATGAAAAAGACACTCGATGAAAAATATTCTTTTGACAAGGAAAGGTGACATTCAGTTCAAAAAATAAGAATGCTCTGTAGTATTCTTCTGATAGTGTTTACTGAAGCATCCTTGGTTTTGTATGGGAAATAATTTATTACATGCCTGCTTTTTAGGGCAACTTAGCAACAAATTGCAGAGGTAAAAAAACCCTGGCATTTTAAGCCAACAAACAAATATACAACTTTTCAGAAACTGAGTGTAAACACTTTAAAGGTCACTTTCAACAGAGGAAACTTTGATTAGACACCAAAAAAACCCAAAAAAAAAAAACCAAAAAAAAACCCAAAACAAAACAAAAAAAAAAAACCCAAAACTTTAAAATATTAATAAGTCTGTAGCTAGCTTTCATAACAAACATTAGGGATTTCAGGTTTGCATTGTTACATAAAACTTCCTGTCTAGAATAATTTGCTTCATTTTTGGGAGAGCACAGCACTGCAATTCATGTTGCTTGGTACATCACTGTTTTGTTTTCAAAAGCCATACAAAGTGAAGGAACTATGCATATATTGACACTAAAACTTAGTAAGTTCAAAACTTTGTAACAGGCACAGGTCTTTTCGGCATCTACAAAACAAAATTCAGATTTCTTCTCTACATGAAATCCTTTTTAAATTATTCCAAAATATATGTTGCAAACTTTTACTTCAACTGGAAAATGATACTTCTCTCCAACACTCCATTATCACTCAACTGAAGAAAAAACCCAAAAAGAACAGAAGAAAAGTCCATGGAAATTGGAGATAAAAATTACATTTACAATACAAAAAGATAGTTGCCCTGAGGAGATGTTTCAAGAGTGAAGATCAGTATTTGAAAAGCACTTTGAAGAGTATTTTGTTGTTAAGAGGATTGTAAGAATGCAAATGTAGTGATAATGTAAGTAGTGTATATGCACTTCTGCTAGCAAAGCGGGATATTTATGGTTTATCACACATAAAATACTCACCTGTCTGCATAAAAACTGCTTTTGTTTTGTTTTGTTTCTTTTTAATAATGTCCTCTAGGCAACCTGGGAATGATAAGATGTATTGCAATGCTCAAGGGCAAGCCTGTAGTTTGACTGCTCAAGTGAAGTACTCCAATTCAATAAAAAATGCTCAGAACAACCTGGAACAGCACGCCCCACCATACTGCAAAGCACACTCACTTCTAGAAGAGAAAATAAATCCTGCAAGTTYCCTGTGGAAGAGTTCCCTAAATGACCTCACCATTCCATTAATAAGGCTACTCTCTGCGAGGACTGCACATAGCAGGTACAAATCAGGCTGACTTCCACAAATTATCCAGCCTTTGGTGACAGCATGTCCCAAGCACCATTTACATGGAAGAGACATGCAGGAGCAATGCTTGACCCTCAAGCACTGGGCAAGGTGCTCACTGCTACCCTTAGACAGAAACACAAAACTCAGCCCAAAATACCTGAAGGCATAAAGAATGAGTGGGTGGGAGGACAGAAGTAATAGAACTTTTCCTTTCTTGTTCATCCTGTCCTGAAAACTCAGGTGATGCTCAGAGCCTACACGTGCTTCTCCCCTGGGCTATACAGGAGTAGAACCGTTATCAGGGCAGCAGTGCACCACAGCCAACTGGTGATGCTGCACAGCATAGAATTAATTTGGGATAATCCCACACTAACTGGTTTTTGTGGCCTCTGGGACACAAGATAACAATATAGCAGTTTTACATGGCACAAAGTGATCTACTTTTCCTTCCCTGAGATGGAGAATCAAAATGTGAAGCTGGGCTCAAACCTTAACTGACTAAAAAGCAGTTGATTAATTGACAATTATTTCTGATGACAAACTGACAAAAAAAAACAAGTGCTTACTGTGAACTGCAATCTTCTCTTGCATGCATTCAGATTTGTTTTGGCAGCTTTTCTAATGGAAAAACATGGTATTATTTACCATATCATGCACTTCTACTTCATTCAATAGAACCATAAAACACTGCTGTGTAAAAACATGAATGTTCCTAAATTTGCTCTTCCAAAATCTTAGGTGCACTTTGCTAGAGAAAAGTAAATTAGCAACATATGAGGCTGCAGTATTTCAATAAAGTAGAAGTGAATAAATAATTGTGATACCTGTTACACTTTATTAATTCATGTTTTTGCAAAATCATAACATTTTTGCAAAATCCCATAACAAATGGGATTTTTATTAAATTATCCCCACTGACAACCTGAGATTATTTTAATTCACCACTGAGACCCTACCTCTGGTTAAATAATTTTCAAGTCCTGCTGTGAATTTTTATTTTCAATAAAATCACATTTAAAAGATGTTTTCTGTTAAAATCCATTCTTAAAATACATCCTAAATGCAATTATAAAAATCAATCAAAACTTTAGTCTGACAATCAACATTCTTAGTTTCTATTGAATTAATGGGCTGTGTAGAAAGAGTTATTAATTAACATTTCTTTCTTTAACACATGGTTCATGAAGAAGGCATGTGCTGCTGACAAAGTGCTGGTAGATGCTAACTGGGGAAACATGCCACTTACATAAATTCAATTTTTTGTTTTATGAAGTTTTATAAAATCTCTGCATAGAAGAAAGGAAGTGAAATACAGGTGAAAATGAAAAGCGAATAAACAGTGGAATCTTGCTACGAAAAAATTCTGTTAAAGTACTGTGAAAAGTGCTACATTTTTTAAGAATTAAGGCTAAATCTTACTTTCCTTATTCACAAAACCAGGTATAATGGTGTTCATGAGAATTATACAATTGGATTCAGTGAAAATACAGGCTGTGACACTTCAGTTATTCTTAGGAACAAAAAGTGCCATTTAACTCTGCTACTGTAGTTAGGGACCTCATTGTTAAGGACTAGAGAGGAGAAAATCCTGAGAGTTTTGATGCATTCAAACATATTATCTGAAATTTAAAAAAAAAAATAACAGAAGGCCATTTAAACTTTCTCTTGCTATATGTCAGGAAGATTTCAATGATGAGCCAGCATTCACAATCATTTCTATACTGTTTGACTTCAATATGTATGGATAAAGGAAACATACATGATCTCTTCACCTTCCAAAATATAAATTTGGAACTGTCCTTGTACAAAAGATATTTCATCATCCACACTTTTTGTCTTCAGCAGATGCTTTTGTATCCAAGCCTGCTCCCACGGAAATAAAAAAAAACAAAAAAACAATGCAGGTCTTCACTACATTGTTGTACAAACATCTTTTACTTAAATAAAGAATTTGTCTAGCAGAAATCTTAATAATATGCATTTTTACTATGTCACTCTCTACCATTATTCATATTCTCAAACTAAAACTACAATTTCTGTGAAATGAATGGTTTGCATGTTTTTTATTAGCTACCAATAACCTGCCAATAAACACTGGAGAACTTAAAATTGATAAAACTTGTTTTATATGCTGCTCAATGAGTATTTTGTGAGTTGTGTTCTTTGAATTGATGCCCATGGCTCTGAGTATAAAAAGCTTAGCAAACGGCACATTTATTCAAGCAATGTACAACTCTTTTCTCACTTTTAAACATCTGTGTGTCCTCTTCATGACTTTAGCCTTTCTAACACTAAAAAGTGTTCTAACACTAACAAGTGTTTAGGATTTGTAGTTGAGAAACAGCATGGTTGCTTCTGCTGTCAGTCTTTATTCATTACTCTATTAATAGGAGGTGCAATAAAAGCACAGATTTACAACTGTACGTTTTAATTATTGCTTCTGAAGGTTTGTATAATCGGGAGAGGTGATCACTGCTCCTTTCTGCTTTGGAATTTTCTCCTTCAGCGCCAGACACTACGGAGTTATTCAATAAGCAGACAGCTTTGCTCTTTTCATCAGTGAGTCATGAAAGAGTTGACAGTGTGTTAAGGCCATCTCAGCTTCAGTCTAACAATCTGATTTGTTGGCTCAGTTGATTTACTGCATCTCGATTTTCTTGATAAATTCCATGTGAAACCCAATACCAGATACCATGACAACATCTTTATCTACATGAATAAGTTCATATTGGTCCAGATGCAAAGAAAAAGAGACATATAAATCTGAGAATTTTGTAATGAAAATTTAAGAGTTTCACAGGTCTCACAGGCAGAATTTTTTAATTCACAGACAAACTGTAGCTAAATTTAGAAGTGATATTTTGCTTTTGGACAGTCGTTGTAAATCTTACAGATATTAAATAATTGTATCTTGTTAGCATGTGTTACATAAGAAGAAATCAAAAGTCCTTGCTTATTACACATAACCATTATGAGTGTAATAGCAAAAAAAAATGAAAAGAGATAATTTAATAATCAATTATAAGACAAAAAGAAACCCAAACCCAAACAAGCATAGACTTGGATTACAGAACAGATCCAAAATATATGTTGTGTAGAAAACAGTTTGATTTCCTGGAATGAGCAGCATATCAGGTGGTTACCCTAAAAAAATTTGTTACTTTTGCAGCTAGTTTCTAAATTGTAAGGTAAGTTTAAAATGTGACTCTCCTGTTTACTTATTGAAAGTTCCAGCTTTCCTGTATTCCAATTAAGTAACATAATTACATTTCTTCCTACAGTTTATAAAGAACAGCAATATACTTTATAATAACTGCAAATCTTTGATACATTTTCTCCTTGTAAACTTGTCTATGCATTTTGTACTTATGAATTTAATCAATTCTGGACAATAGTGCACCTCATGATGTAACCTGTACATATATTGTGCTCTCCTACCCAAAACCACATTTACACAGTACAATTTCAATTTCTTTTACATTTAATTGGTAATCTAGAAACCATTTTCTGGGGTACTTCAAATGCACATTTCTGAGAAAATTATGGTACATAGCAGGACTCCACTTGGATAAAGCTTACTAGAAAATCCATAAATAAACCTAGGAGTAGCTATTACTGCTAGAAAATAATTGAAGTAATTTATTGCTCGGACAAGTGTTTTATGAGAACATAAATCACCGGACTTTGCAGGCCTATTGATAATAGGCAGTAGTGACTGAAGGAAGTGACAGACTGAACTGACTGAAGAAATCTGTTAAAAGGATTTCAAAAATGGTATCAGGAGAAATCTTTGAATGTCAGGCATACCCATTCTGAGGGTTCTGTTGCCTTTTAGCACAAAGCAGAGAGTAGAATGCCATTCTCTTACTGATTTCATGAATGGCATCACTGTGAATTAGACAAGTCAGTTTCTTTTCAGTTGGATACAAACATTGCAGACAGCCTTGAAGAGAGTGTAGGTTTATACTGGAAACACTGGTGTACAACAGCATGTTTTAACAGTTTGAGGCCAATCTTCATTATGTTGGTGGGTTTCCTCAGATGTCATGTTTAATGATAATGTGCTCTGGAATTCCTGTGAAGAAAATGCCTCAGAGCTCTTGAATTGAAAAAGACTTGTGAAGACAAGATATTGTGCACAGTAATTTTTAATAGCCTATGCCTCTCAGGATGTCTAGTGCTTACTAATCTTTCTGATCATCAGGAATTAATTTAAGAGAGAAAGCAACAGAAGCCTAACTGCGGTGTAGCTTCTCTGAGGCATCCTAAATCTCAGAAGGATTTTACTCTTGATCTCAGAGTACACTGAAATACAACATTGACAGAGATAACAAGCAGGGATAAGCAAATCCAAAAGAAACCCAGCTTAYTCAGCAGCTGCCTAGAGATACAGAATACCAGACCCACCAATCTGAGTTGGTTATTTCAGATGGTGAGGGAACTGCAGCTGTATTCCCTGAGAATTAGGCCATGCTCCCATCTGGCAGGATTTTGGAACCCAAAATTTGAATGGACTGCAGAAATTAAGGGAGCTAAAGTCACTGTTCTAAGGGTCTAGTGGGCAGTTTAAGTATCTGGACAGCTATACCTCAGTTCTGATTTGGTTACAAATACCGAAAATTCTTCATGGCCCACAGTCTAGCATGAATTCCTCTCCTTTCAGTGCACTGGAATATGTATCAGCAGAAGGAGAACAGATACCAATGAGAATGATAATATGCTTGAGATCAAAATATTTAAAGATGCTAACAAAGATTGGTATTCAGTTACTTCCCCAGGAAAGGAAAGTCTGAAGTGCCACACTAAGGTGGGTAGTTCACACATAAGGAGGGAAGAATTTCTTGGTGCTGATCCCATTTTACCACCTGGCCCTAGTGCCAGTGATCTCTGACAATATAATGACACATTAAGGATAGTTTCTAGGAAAAAAAAATACAAGTCAGTAAGTACTCCAGTCACCAAAATGACACATAGCCGCCACAAAGCCAAATGCATTTAGCATGCTTCCCCTGTGCAGATTTTATACCATCATAGGACATAGAGTCTTAAGATTTTAACTCCATCAAGACACAGTAAAAGCATGTTAACTCTGAGCATATATTAAGCAATTTAACAGTGATGAATAATGCCAATGAAGAAGATAAAATATACCTAATATTTAATCAGAAAAAAAAAAAAAACCCTTGAAACTAAAATCCCAGAAACTAAAACAACACAAAATCAGGAATCAGACGTAGAATCATAGAATCATAGAATGGTGTGGATTGGAAGGGACCTTAAAGATCATCTAGTTCCAACTCCCCTGCCATGGGTAGGGATACCTTCCACTAGACCAGGTCGTAGAGCCCTATCCAACCTGGGATGAGGACTCAACAACCTCTATGGCAAACTATTCCAGTGCCTCACCATTTTTTCCTAACATCTAATCTAAACCTACCCTCCTTCAGCTTGAGGCCTTTCCCCCTTGTCCTTCTCCCCAGGGCTCATCTCAATCCAGTCTCTGCCTAGCCTGTGTTTGGGATTGCCCCAAACCAGGCACAGAACCTTGTGCTTGGCCTTGTTGAACTCCATGAGGTTCTTATGGGCCCATCTCTCAAGCCAGTCAAGATCCCTCTGTATGCCATCCCTTCCCTCACACACTGACCATACCACACAGCTTGGTGCCATCTGTAAATTTGCTGAGGGTGCACTCGATCCCACTGCCCACGTCTCCAACAAATACCCAGTCTCTGTTAAATGCCAGCCCCTGAGGAACCCCACTTGATGTGCACTCAAAGTTTCTCACAAAAACAGGCTTGGAGATTTTAGGGCTGCAATGATGTCTCAAATATTAAGGTTGCACACATACACTGCATATACTCATATTCCTCCATTTAAGAACAGGTTTCAACCCTAAGAAAGATAAATAAAAGACTCTAAATCAGTTAGAAAATGCATGCTGTGCCACAAGCAGAATCAGACAAATACCTGATGGAAAGCAGGTATATCCCGTTACTTAGGGAGCAGAGCAAGAAGTGGTCTGTGACACTGAAAGAAAATGGAGATTCTTTCCTATCAAAATACTTAGGATACAGTTTACTTTATGGAAGAACTTCTGGCAATAACCATGAAGAAAAATGGTTTCATTCATCTTGATTACTTTCAGGGATTTTTCCATTGTGTAAACAATAACTCATATGTATTCAGCCATCCAAAGCTTTGAAACAGCTTCAAGAACAGACAGCAACTACTTGAATCCAAACTCATCATATAAACCTCTTGATAGTTATTATTCTAAGAAGCACATCGCCTCTGTTTTTGCCTGCATAGACCACAAAGTACATGAAAAGTACTGAAAGAGCCTGAGAAGTTTTTTTGGGGGGGGAATGCAAATTTATTCAGACCTTTTAAAACAGAAGAAAAGCATTGGTGCTAATCCTAGAGATGCACTTGTTTTTCTAAACTGTTGCACGTGTTCTCTTAAGATAGTAATGAAAATTTAACTTTGAATTTATCTAGCATTACACACATATCAGATAAAATTCACAATAACCTGTATACCCTTCGCAATTGCGACTGTGTTCAAATTAAGCCAGATGGGGCTTGCTCAAATGAATATTTTTGGGCCATAACAAGGTACTTTTAAGCAATTGTTTTCAGTGGGAAACTGTGCTTTCTTTGTTTAGACATCATATATGCCCAGTTTTTAGAATTTGGTCTGAAAAAGCAGAAGAACAAATTCATAACAGAAAAAAGGCAATTTCTTCCCCAAACATATTTTTTCAACAGTACATAAGATAGGGATGACAACCCTCTAACATTTCCCTAACAGTTAGTCATCATGTCTTAGCAGAACATAATATAATAAAACCTCTTTTTCTAGAATTTTTGTTCACCTTTTTTCTTTTTAACATCATGCACTTTGGATTGTCTTTTTATATTAGATATTACTGGTTTGGTTTTTTTTTCTTCCAGATGCTTAGAGGTTAGGAAAGGATTTTCTTTCGATTCCTCACCTGGCAAAATTATTCAGCAGCTTGTTAGTTTCCTCAGTATTCTCTATATTACAAAAAGTGGCATGTATGGAAGGCCTCATTTTTCTCTAAGCTCTACTGCTCCACACTTGCAACTTCTGTTAATTTCCTTGAACATTGAAGATGTTCGGCACCTCTAAAGATTAAATATTCTGGGGCCAAATAAATATCAGAAGCTCATATGCTGGAACCAGTGGAGCTAATAAGGACTGGGAGTTCTAACATAGATAGCAATGAACTTAGAAGACATAAAACCAAATTATTTCTTCCAAGTGAATACATCAAGAAATATGTGACTTGTTAGAAAAACACCTTACTTCTCTTGAATGGCTATGTTCACAAGCTCTCATTATATTGTGCAAACTGCAACAGAGTAAGGTCCATTCCTACTGACATCTCAGTCTTAGTCTAATTACTGTTATTGTACAATTAACATAAAAGTATTTTTTGTTATTCTCATCTTCTGTGCGTATTCTCCCCTTTTCTTTCTTCCCCTCTTCTTTGTCTTTAATGGTGTATTTTAATATTATTGGTTGTCCTGTTTTTCTGTGCACTAGTAGTTAATTGTATTCTAATAAAAGCACTAGGACTTAGAAAAGAAACTTTGTTTTTTTATTTGATGGAAAATCTGCAAGTTTAATTGAGATAAATACATCAACAAATAAATTTCCCACTCATGAATGCAACACAGCTACAAGAAACTGCCTAGGAAGTTTTAATTCATTTGGGTACCAAAGTATTTATACCCAACAGATTTGGGCCAGGTAATAGCTTTCCAATACAAACCAAGGATTACAGAGTGAATCCCAGCAGGCAGCAGATTCTTAAGCACTGGGAAATCTCACACTGGATTAGAGCACACATATTTGCCTTTCAGAGTGACAGGCAAATGAGTGCATGCAGGAAAATGCCTGAAGGAAGAAGGGGTTAACACAAAACTGTCCTCTGCAGGTAGACCCTACCCAGGCTCTTCTGTGCTGCTCTATATATGAGCTGGTCTCGATGACCTGAAGAAGAGGAAGCACAAAGATCCTATTTAGTCTATGAGCCTCTTGTTTACAGTGCAGGTAATTTTTCTGTTACACTTTGCACCATCTGAATTCAGAACAGAAAAAAAGTGAGCCTAGTCTGAGATTGCTGATACCAGCCACTGGTAAAAATTGAGAAGGTTATCTTGGCATTAGAAGTATCAAGAGAAAGGATATTGATATACAACCACAATACCTTAAAAAGAAAAAACATAAATGTTATTTTAAATAATAATCACACAGTATGGACCATAATATTTATAATAAAGAATATGTTCAACATTGTTTAATAACTGACATAAGGAAGCAATCCTATTTATAAAGGACATATTTATTTCTGAAGGTTTAAAGCAGCATTGCACTTTTTTTTTTTTTGCATATGAAAAGCAAACACTGTATTTGAGGAATCAATTAAAAATAACACAATAAAAGGGAGGAAACAACAATATCAGTTCAGAATTTCCAAGCTCTGCAATTTGCTTCCACTTAAAAACATGACTGGTTCTTCAGAGCAATAACTGCATAGCATCTGGGGGACTTCACAGGATCAAATAACTTCACAAGTCCAGACCAGGCAATGTTTTCCTGAAAATGATATGTGATTGAAGTGCATAAAAATACGTTTGACTTATAAGCTAAGATATAGTAATAGGCCCACATTTTGAAATACAGAATTGAAAATAAAAATAATTACCCTAATACAAAGCAGGAAAATCACTTATAAGAAAATCAGGGAAAATTTGTTGTCAGAAAAAATAAACCCATAACAGGATGTATTTTAAAGCCATTAAATTATTTCTGGTGCTATCAAATGATAGATTTCCACCCCCTTCATTAATAAACCTTTGCTTTTTGGTGGAACTAGAGCAAAGAAATTAAGGATTATGTCATGCTCATTTTATGTAGCACATTCTACTACTGAAGATAGAATTAACTGACTTTTCAAATTAATCAGACCAGCTGGATCTGGTCATCATGCCACATTTAGCTTTTATAATTTCTATTTTTCTTCCTGAACACATTTTGTGAATCAAGCAGTACAAGATCAAATTCATGCTTGTATTACATTTAGACAGGGTGAATTAGTGCTATATGCAGTAAGTTTGATCTCCCATCTTGGAAATCATACAGATTTCTATACAATTTTAAACTGATTGGCATTTGGGAAAATACATCATGTTTAAATATTTCAAAGTACCTCTCTGTAAAAATTAGTTAGAACAAAAGCATGCATTTACTACAATTCAGTTGTTCCAAGTGCACTGTGACAGAGACTAAAGTGAGTTTTCACTTATGATAAAACAGAGCTGTTAAAATGAAAGGTTTATGGTGGAAAAACACAGTTTTTCATATGAATGAGTTTCAATTTTATTTTAAAACTTTATTTTGACCATGGCCCAGAGCAGAAGCTGGAAGATGCTACCGTTTCCTCCTAGCAAATTATTTGTGTGAAAAATATTTACTGGTGCAGAAAAAGTATTACCATTGCTTTCAAGTCAACCAGGCCAAGTCCAAAATTAGTATTAGAAGAAACAATGTAATGGAAGTCATCATGGAGTGAATATAGTAGCATTTGCTTATTATATCCCAGATCTATACTAGTAAAATATGTGCAGGCTGTATGTTAGTCAAATGTAACTCAGCTGACCCATACAGTTGGAAAAAGTGCACCCTCTCTCATCACTGATCTTAATTAAGAAAGAGCAAAAGAAAATCATAAACATTTTGGATCCAATTCAAAATTTCTTGAATTATATGTTCCAAAGCACATTAACTGGAAGTTCGAGTATTTACAGCACAATGTTTGTTTAGCGTTTCCAAATCTTTTAAAAATTATTTGATATCTCATTATGATGTATAAAATGAGATTTGTTGCACATTGATTAATTTATTTTTCACTGTCTATTGAATAGTAATTACCATACAATTAAGAGAGCATAAACTTTATTGTTGCTGCTTTGTTGAAAATAAAAACATCTGCTGGGCATATGTTTATACCAAATGGAATGAATGCTTATACTTTTGCAAATATGATGAGAATAATAATTCTGCAACAGAGACTTTTCATCTGCACAGTAATAAATTGACTGAAACAGCCTCATTTCACTGATGTAACCTTTAGGTATCATAAAAGAGAATGCAAAATACCTGCTCCTTGAGGTAGCAAAGACGATCCAGAAGTATCAAAACTTCTATGCAAGGAGCCAGAACAACCTTCAACTGAAAAGAAAATTAGATACTATAATCCTTTTGGGAAAGACAGGCAATACACTTCCAAAAGGCTACATTTCTTCAGAACAATTCCAGGAAGGTCAATCATTTTTTAGGGGTTCTGTTGTACAAATGTCACCTTGCAAATTTTCCCTATGGGATGGACATCTTCAAAACAGATTATATTAAAGATCAAAAATATATGGAGTGCCACAAAGTCAGGGAACGATATTTAGTTGGTTTTCAGACATTGTCCAACAAGAAAATAATATTAAATGTAGCAGAATAATTTTAAAGATTGAAATACTGAATTTTAATAAAAAAGAGTTTTTTATGAAATAATTGCATGGAGACCAGTCTAGGTTTAAAAGGAGACTGACATTCCATTTTCCAGTGCAATAGTCCCCCTTGAAAAGGAATCTTCCATGTATTCACTTTATTACTTTACTTACACCTAATATAGTTTTGGAATAGGATATGCTCCAAAGTATGGAAGGGGGAACTGCTCTGTTTTTTGAGATTGCATGCCACCTCCATATAAAACTTAACAGAGCTTTGCTCTAGACTAGCACATGCATAAAAGGTAATGGTATTAATCCCACAACTTTTACCATATTAAATGCCTCGAGTTCGTTCATTCTGTGCTTGTACTTTTCATAGTAATTCATTATACAGCTGTCTGGGAGCTGCAAGGGATTGAAAAAAAAACGTATCAGAGTTATTCTAGTTACTTTTTCAAGAGAACTTTAGAATTAAATATGGTCGCACTACAAAATGAAATCTGTGTTTGTTTTTGAAATTAGCACTTTGCTATATTTACAATAATTTTCCAATCGCAGCTTTTCAGTTCTAATTTATAATAACTGTTCTTCGGACAGCATTTTCCACTGACATGAAATACTGAGATATAACTATTATTCAGAAAGCTCCAGCCATTCTTAAATGAGAATTACACAGTAAAGTGGAGATAACATTCACATTTCCTTTCCATGTATTTTATCCTCTCCTCACTCCCATGCCCAAGAGATTTATTTAAATAGCTGAGAATTAAACTCTGCTTCAGAGTTTCACATTCCAAAACCTACTATCACATTCTGGAAATAATATTTTGTTTCTCTGAGCCTAAAATGGCCCATCTTTTCTTTATTTACTTTGAAATACCACGTTCCCCCTCTTCCCAATCACCTGATGTGAGATTGCCAGCACTGCCACCACTGTAAATGCTGCAGTTTGGGGTGAATCTGATACAAAGACAGTTCATGAACTTGACTAAGCCTTTTCAGCCCTTGCTGGCCAGTGCAGCACTCCAGGTGCTGCAGCTGTGACCATGACTACCCTTCACAAAGTATGTTCTCTATAGGGCAGCCAAACCACCACATCTCCTGGCTTTTGAAGGTCATGATGTGTCTGCTCCACTGACCTCAGTCCTGGACACTAAACAAGACACTTGAGCTGGCCACATAAGGAACATGCCAAAGAAGTGGGAAGTAGGTTTGCAGCATTATTGGGGACAGAGGCTGCTGTGAAGAGCAGAGCTGAAAGGGCCAGATGCACTTGTGAAGTACTGGGAGTTTTGAAGGACGGCTTTTCTGTTGTGGCCATGGAATGAGCGAGTCCAAACTTAGCAGAAAAGTAACAGCTCTGATGGATGTGCAGATGTGGCATCGAGGGATATGGTTTAGCAGTGGACTTGCAGTGCTGAGTTAATGGTTAGAATTGCTGCTTTTAAAAGTCTTCTTCAGGCAAAACAATTCTACAACTCTATGACATAAGTCTAGGAAAGTTGAAATGCTTAATAAACGTTTGCAAATTTTATTAGAAGAATCATCTGAGAGCATGTGGCTAATCCAGTTGCAAAGTAGTAAAATCTTTGCCTAAAACAGGGAAACAAAACGGGAAACATTTAAGAAATATATTAAGTTTCCCAATTATCTTGGGAACTTTATCCTGGGACAGCCAAGAAGGGACTGAAGTGACCTCAGAACTATTACACATTGTCACTGGGTTCTCAAAGAGAGTAGTCAGACAGATATATATATTTTATTATAGAGCAGACAGTTCAGATTCAATGCACTGAAAAAATGGAACAAATAAAAGGATTTAAAACCATTGAAAGATAAGCAAACGAGTAATAATCAATGTGAATTCATCAAGAATAAATCACAAGTCAGTCTACATTTGTAAGTTAGGCAAAAGAGTTCATGACAGAGAAACGCAACTGGTTCTCATATATTTTGATTTCAAAAGCATTTTTCGTAACAGTTCACATAATAACTTTATAAGCGAATTTAGGAAATAAGCTTCAGATTAAAGTACTATAAAGTGAGTGAAAAATGTTTGAATGACCATAACTAAAGAGTAGTTCCTAATGAAGCTTTTAGCAACAGGAAGGACCTGCTGACTGGAGGACCATTAGAGAATGCAATATTTTCATTAAGGATTCAGACAATAGAACAGAAACCACATTAGCTCAGTCTGAAAATGTGCAACAGGAAGGCATTGCCAGAACTTAAAATAACTTTCAGAAACTGGAGCATTGCTTAAAGAAGTTTGAAATGCTGTACAGAAAAGTGGAAGGGACTAGGCTCAGGCAGAAATAATCAGCTGTTCAGGATGGAGAGCACCAAATGACAGTCGGGAAGATCCAGTAGATCATAAGCTGAGTGAGAGTCACAATTGTGCTTCTGCAAAAAAAAAGAAGCAATCACCATTCTGTGACACGTATGGGAGAGCAGCCTGCAAAATGCAGGAAGTAATCCTTCAACTCTGGCAGTGGAAAAGCTCTAGCTGGAATACTTGCATCCATTTTTGGGCATCAGATTTCAAAGAAAGAAATGAACTGTCTGAAAAAGCCCTGAGAGAGAAAAGAGATCAGAGGTCTAGAAAACATGACCTATGAAGAAAGACCCAGAGAACTGGAACTAATCAGGCTAAATGAGATAAAATTGAGAGTGGGGATAATAACAGTTTTTACAAGGCTATCACCAAGAAGCAAGGAACAGTTTGTTCATTGTGCCTGCAGTGGATACGGCAAGAATTAATGGGCTTGAATTGCAGCAAAAAAAAAACCCAAACACAAAAACCTGAAGAAACATTTTCTCTTAGAGGTTAATTAGGGACTGGCAAGGTTGTCAGTCTCCATCACAGGAAACTTTTAGAAGACTGACAAATATTGTTTTCAGGAATGATGCATAATTCTTACTCTGTTTTAAAACAAAAGGAGATTAGAAACACTTTTGTAGTATTTCAGTCATATTCTTTAAATTTAGAATAAATTAAACTGCAAAGGCAAGGTTGAGCCGCTGATCTGGCAGTACTAATGTGGACTAACAAGAATATTTTAGTGTTACTGCTGCTTTATTTTCTGTAAAGCTGTGCAAATATTTTAGAGTTCCTTTTGTTTTTCTCTTCCCCTCTAAACAGTCAAACCAACTAAAATATATCAGTCATAAAATAAAGACTTAGGTTTTTTAACCTCTGCCCTATAAGCTTTCCATTTTGACTGAGTATTAATAGGGTTTTAGTATAATGGACTTTTGAAATTACAGGCTATGTGGAATTAAGATACAAAGATCTATATTGGAAAAATGTGATCTTGAAGCCTCTCTGCTTTTGCTTCATTTATGGTCTCCCTTTTTCAAGATGAAGCATTCGAATTAGAAGAAAACAAGCTGTGAAATGTTTGGCAAATGAAAAGTGGGTCAAAAATGTCTCTTGGACATTGCCATGCTCAAGAATGTGCTTTTCTACTCCCTCCTTGCCTATTACACATTCTGACTGAATGCATCCTGCTGTCATGGACACATGAGGAATTATTCCAAACTGTGCCTCAGATGAAAGTTTGGTGAGTGCAACAGCAATTCAGTGCAACAGCTCAGCTGGAAAAGAGAGAAAGTATTGGTAGAGAAGGGCATGAAAAGGGTAACTGATAGTTAGCCATGTGGTCTGTTGGAAGGCAACTAAAACCCAGCTAGCACAGGCTTTGCCTGAAACTGCAACAGCTTTCCACCTGCTTTCAGTACCCAAAACAACCTTTAGCTCTCCTTCCTAGATAAAGGAGTAGTTTATTATTTGCATTTTTGAAGAATTGTACTTCCATATGCAATGCAAGCCCCATTCAGCCACTGAAGTTGTTCATGCAACTCTTCTCTGCTTTGTCACTCCTTGTGTATCCAAAAAAATCTTCAAATATATGCACTGAACTTATGTATTATGTATGTTGATACTATGAACATGAAGAAACTCAAATATATGTATCAGGCATTTGTCTTAATAATGACTCTGCACTCAAAGATCTAGCTTATGTTACTAACACCCAAGTGACCTTCATTTGATTTTGACAAGCATTTCTTCCCTGATACAGCTGCAATGACTGCTGGTCTTTATCAGGTCGTGAACAAAAGGACCTTGTCTCTGCATTGTGATGGTGGTGCAAGCTTTCTTTCGAACTGATTTCTTTGTGGATTGACATGGTCACTCAAATAGCTGAAACAAGTGAGAGGACCTGTGCCACATATACAAAGCTATACCATATATACCACGTATACCACATGCTGGAGGTGGCGCTAAATATGAGCCACAGGACTGACACATCTGTTGTGAACACTGTGAGAGCACCGAGCCCTGAGAGCACATGAAATACCACATGCCTGAGCACACCCTGTCTGGACTGCAGTGCCACAGACATGCTGATGGTGCACAGGCCAAAAAGAAAATATTCATGCACAAGGCATGGGACCTGCATAATTAGTGGGACTATATAATTAGTGATACCACAATTTACATTTCTTCAGAGAGATTTTTTCTCAGAGCTGTATACTTGCCTAGACTAGGAGTATTATGACTGAAAGTCTCTTTTATTGTCCAGTGCTGCATATGCCCTTCAGAGAAGAGACAGCCTAAGGATGCTATTCCACAGCCTGTTAGATGCAATTCCTCTTTGCTACCTCAAAGGGATTGCTTTTTCCTGCACTGACTGCACAAATCCATCTTTCCTCTCTCTTCTTTTACCAGCACTATCAGGAACACTAACGAGAGTACAAGAAAGCTGCAAGGCAATCCTTCTAGCAGAGCATTGTCTTAGGTCAGTTCAAAACACTTGGGAGAACATACCTTACAGGAAATTGTATAACTTTTCTATGTCTAAGGTAGTTAAAAATAATGTAATATAGTATAAAATAATGTAAAACAGAGAATGAAATTACTAAGAGACTTAAGTTTATTTACAACTTTGTTTAAAATGCATTTCAAATGAATGCAATCTATATTACTTATAATTATACCTAATTGAGATTCAAGTCACATCTCTGAAAACTCCTTGTCAGAGTAAAATGCTACAGTATCATAATTGGGATTGTCTATTTGAAAAACAGTTATGCTTAAAAACAGCATTATATGCTTACACTTTATAAAGTGTTACCTGAGCTGTCATGTAGTACTTCCATAACTAACAAAGGAAACAGGAAGTCTGTGAGCTGAAATTCCCTCTATCCAAGAAAACAGTGAAGAGAGTCAACTCCCCAACAATTGTAAAATGCATTAAATGTGTAAATCCATGTACCTTCATTCTAGTCCCAGTTAATTGCTGTTTTAGGATTCAGGGAAAAGTGGAGATCATTGCTTTTGCCTTGGCTCCATGTCTGCCCAATGGTTGAACACAATGAAAAGTATCAAAATTACAAATACACTTAGCAAAGACCAACCAGTTTCAGGTATTCACTATCATTTCAAGATATCCACACTGACGTTGGTTTTCAGGTAGCTATTAAGACTGTAAGAGAACTCAGGCTAAAAGTCCCTCTCTTCCCCAATCTTTTCAAAAATTCTTTTTAGATCCCAGTACAGCTGCATTTATTCAGGTTAGTTCATGTCTTAATGTATTATACAATTCCACTACTGATAGTTTCCCAGTCTTAAGTAAGTGTCTTTTCAACACTTTTTAAAGCAAGAGTAAAATTAAGCCACACAGTAAGCTTCATGTTATCTCCCTTCATTTGCAAACTGCCTTTTATGGTATTGCACTAAACACTGCTGAGGAGAATTTACAAGGACAGTCTATGGTAAGCTAAGAGGAGCCAATTTCCATTTGTCCAATGTAAARAAAAAAAAAAAACCAGCCCAACTTGTTTGATAAAAATAAGCTATTAATGAGAAAGAAGGTATTTTTGCACAAAGTCTGATTTCAGTATTGTCTACTCAAAATTTAATAGTCTGAAGTTTGCAAAAGCACCAAAGAGAAGTAATTTAGGAATTCCAGTACAACTGAACTACTAAGCACAATGTATATCAAAGATATTTGGATTTATTTAATTATATTAAAAATGCAAGCCTTAAATAGCATTCCCTCTTTTGTCCCAGAATGCACTTTACATGAATTTTACATGAATCCTGGCCTTTAGTTAAACAGCTCCACCCACTAAGGCTCTCACTTACCAGCAGAAATGGATCCTGGCTGGGTCATAGATCACAAAGCCTGTCACACACAGGCCTTAGCTTTGCAAGCACTTTCTCCATTTAATCACCTTAAGCTAGGCTGTATGAAAGATCTTCTGCTAATCTACCCCAGTAAATACGGGACACCAGGAAACCTAAAGAGTTTTTAGTTTTCTTTCTTAAAAACTCTAGAAATACAAAAATACTTACTTGAGGACTTTTTGCTCAAGTGGCAATGCTACTTGTAGCTAAGCAGCAATCAAATGTGTTAATAAAGAGGCTCATTTCAAACGCATTTGCAAAGCAGCCACAAAGAGCTGAAACATATTCTGAGCTGAAGAGGTAGGAATTGCTCTCATTGCCTGAAAGCTTTAAAGTTCACAAGTATCAGAGGGGGCAGATTCCTTAGGAGAGAGGACAAGAATGAATGCTCCATTCTCCCAAAAGAAGGTCCCCCATTCAGGTTAAATTAGGTAAAACAGTGAATAAAAGGGAAATCTTGTGATAGAATTTCTCCAAAATCTATGTGACCCTTAATGCTCCACCTGCACAACACAGCATTAATACAGAGTGAACCATGACAAAGAAAACCATCAGGAATAAAATACTGTTTTGGTATTTGTCCAGACAAATTACTGCAGCCTTGTGAAGGGATTTCTACAAGCAGAAGGGAGCAGCCACACAATCACAAGCCCTTGTCCTCACGGGGCACTTCAACCACACCAGTATCTGTTGGAGGGACAACACAGCAGGGCATAAGCAACCCAGGAGGTTCCTGGAATGCATGAGAATTTCCTTCCCATGAGATAGAGGAGCCAATGCTGGACTTTGTTTTCAACAAGGAGGGTCTGGTGGGGAATGTGAAGCTCAAGGGCATCCTGGGTTGTAGTGACCAAGAAGTGGTAGAATTCAAGGTCCTTGGGGGAGCAAGGAGAGTACCTAGCCAGCTCACTACCCTGGACTTCAGGAGAGCAGACTTCAGGGATCAGCTTGCCAGAGTACCATGGCATAAAATCCTGGAGGAAAAAGTGGCCCATGAAAGCTGGTTAATACTCAAGGGTTATTTTCTCCAAGCTTAAAGAAGCAGTCAGGAAAAATACCATGACATATGCACGGATGACAAGGATCTCCTAACCAAAAATAAACAACAAAAAGGAAGACTGCCAAGAGTGAAAGTGAGGACAGGTAGCCAGGGAGAAATACAGAGATATTGTCTAAGCATCCAGGGATCAGGTTAGGAAAGCTAAAGCTCTCACAGAATTAAACTTGATCAACATCAAGAGCAGTAAGAAAATCTGCTGGAGGTGCACTGGCTACATGTGTGCCCTCTCCAGAACAGGAGACTGGTTACATGGCTTATGGAGAATGCTGAGATACTCAAAAATTGTTTTGTCTGAGTCTTCAACGGCAAATGTTTCAGCCACACCACCTGAGTGGCAGAAGACAAAGGCAAGGACTGACTAAATGAGGAACTGCTCACTGTCTGAGAACATCAGGCCCAAGACCATCTTAGAAGCCTGAAGATGCACAAGACCATGGGATCTGGTAAGATGCGTCTGCAGGCCCCGGGAACTGGCAGATGAAGCTGCTAAACCATATCTAGCATACTTGAAAAGTCATGTCAGCCTAGTGACATGCATCTAAGTGTTTAATCAGGACTTGACAGGCCTTTCTACACTGAAAAGAAACACCATGAATGGAGGAAATTATTTTGGCTCACTTAATAGGAAACTTCAGTCCTTGAACAGTAATTCTTAACAATGAATGGTCCTAGGTTATTGATAAATGCACTTTTTTTTTTTTGGCGGGGGGGTAGAAAAGCTATTTTACTATGTTGTCTCACTCTAACTCATTTCTGATTTAGACTTTTTGTAATGAATCTGGTTCTTGCTTCACATAAGCAAAGAACTTCACATCTATTCCACAAAGGAAAGAAACAGAGGGATTTCTTCACATGAATTATTTGATTTAAAAAGGATTTAAAAACTCATCTTTACTTAAAACCAGTAGCCAAAAGACCTTAGCATTTGGATAAAGATACCTGATGAGTCTTCATCAGCATAATATTTGGGAAAAGGCACACACTTACAAAAATGAGTACAGGTTAGGGTTAGGGTTAGGTATGTTTTATATACTTGCACTCTTTATCCTGCCTCCACAATTGTCCAGACTGGAAAAGGACTGGATTGCACCAGGGCTATCATTTGATCAGAAACAGAGGTATTGGTGTGTATAAAGGAAGCAGCAGTGATGCTTATCATGAGCCATTAAGTTTGGAAGAATGTTTACATTCCACAGTACAGATTCAGCTACAGTGATCAAAACCATCCAAGATTTTAACCATACATGAAAAGCTACCAAACCCTGGCAGGGATTCCTAAAAAACTGCACCTCCACCCCTCTATTTTCCTTTCCAGTACTTCTATTATCATGCAGATATTAAATTCTTTTTAATATTCTGATAAGCCTAGTAAAAGACTAGAAACTTCCAGTTTCTTGACTTCTGTTTTTTAGAAAGTATCTTTGAACATACTGCTCTGTAAAACAGAGATGCACATGGAAACAATATTTTTCTCATTGTTCTCTGGTTGTATTACACAGTGCCACTAAGTTTTAGCTGCTTTTTAAACATAACCCAAATAAATTTATGCATTAAGACAATGATTGCTTGCCTTTTTTGTGAATGACAAGGACATTTTTGATTATTCTGGAACTATGCTTCATATATGCTTACTCCCACCTTACATTCTTCTCAAGGCATCAGTTTTTGTCAGCTGCCAGAGACAAAATAGATATTTGGTCTATGCAGTACAGCTGCTTTTTTGTTAATTTCTAAATAGAGGTAGAAAACAAATTCCGCACAAGTTTCTCTTTGATTTTTGTTGTCTTTCAAAGCAAATGTTTAAGTTTCATCACATTTCTAGCTATGTAAGCTTGGTTCTTTTTTTTTTTTTTTTTTCTGAAGAGAGGAATTTAACACATTCTCCAATATTGAGTAGATGTAGTGCTGACTCCACCATGAAAACTGCAGGGTCAGAGCCACTGCTGAGGGAGCAGTAACAACTTTCCTCTCAGTAGTATCAAAATAGCACTGGTTTTGTGCTGCTGCAGATTTCACTATAGCTGAGAAATAAAAAATAATATTGTTTACATCAGCACAAAATCCGGTCTTCAGTATGCAGCCAGCTGCACATAAAATGACGAGAAACATATGCAAAAGCGTGCATTTATTTCAATCAGGTCTTTAGCAACCACATAAATGCGCAGCTTGAAGTACTGTTGATAGACATCTTCAGCTCAGGGCAACTTGCATTTGTCCAGACCCTTTCCAGCAAAAGGCAACATATCTAAAATCAGACCTCTTGACCCAAACTTTCTATGCTTACTGGTTTTAAAGGAAACAGTGAACAAACCTGCCCCAGCAGAGTTTAATCAATGATCTTGTAAACTGATTATTACACAAACAATCCACTATTGCTTTTGGGTGACTGTACACACACAGAAAAAGACATCACTTTATTTTTATACTTTTAGCTGGGGTGATTGCATGTTGTTAGTGCCTATTTATACAGGCAAGCAAACAGGTAACTACATTTGCAAACAGAATTAAATATAATCCTTTAAAAATACAGCAAACTTCAGGTGTAGGTATTTCTTTTAATGCTGTCCACGTGATTCCAATGTTATTTGAACTTACCTGCATATTTGGTTTTGCCTATTTCTCATAGTCCATGATTAGATGTGCCTGGTGAATTTTAAGTTATTTGACATTTTGACTACAGTATTTAAACAATACTTTACCAAAGACTATAACAATATTTACCTTAAATATTTTGCATACTTGCCACTCCCACTTTTCCTTTGATTGTACTCAATTTGTTGACAATCTGTTAAGTACTCTCTAGTGCATCCTTTGCACAACCTGTTCTCACAACACAGTCCATCTTCACACAGTCATGTTCCATGCCTAATGCTATGTTGCCATCTGTTGACCAACTGAGCAGTTGTAGGACTAAGACAAGACACTCAAGAACACAAAATCTCCAAAAGATTTTACAAGCTTAAGTTTCTCCTTTGTATTTACTTCTTTTGCTCTATCTAAGAATGTTACTTTAAAATCCTCCTATTTTTTTCCTTAACTTTTATTAATTTAAAGGGAAAAAAATGGCATTAGGTTTTCAAATATCTTCAAAGGCAAYAAAGACTGTCTAAAGGTTAAAATTAATTGGAAATACATTGGAAACAAAATTGTAAGAGAAATATATTGCATATACTGAAATGCCTATCTTGCTACAATGTTACATTTTTCAGTTTTGAAAGGTGCCCAAAGGGATGAAGAAAATACAGCCACAGAAAAAAATGAAAATAAAAAAGGGTCGAAGCACTTATTATGTGATTCATTATTCATAGATTACTTTTCTCTCTTTGAGTTTAAACTTAAATGCAGAGAAAAAAGCAACATGCTTGTACAGGATAGTCTTTCAGCTGGATTTAAAAGGGTGCATGAATTACTTTTGCTAGGATGTTTAGTATCATCATAGGCAGGACATTCTCCATGCCTGCTTCACTTGGCATCTGAAAAGTATATTTACCTCTAAATAACATGTATAAAAACAAAGTATTACATTTTTATCCTCAAAGGAGATTTGTAGGATTAACTTCAGAAATAATAGAAAGCCTTAAAAAAATTCTGATCATGAGGACCATGTATCAGAAAGGATTTGGTTTGCATAAAGCCATTAAAGTTCAGAACCAGAATCTTTTAAACCAGAATCTTTTAAAGAATTTAAACATGGAAGACTTTTTTTTTAAAAAAAAAAAAAAAACATGATAAAACCTCAACTTTGATGTTTAAAAAATGGAGTTTAAAAAAAAGCACAAAATTGCTTTATTAATATTAATAAAAATTATCATGTTTTATATTCATGCAGCAAAATGACATAAATCAACTCAGTGGCTTAAACATTGCATTATGGTGCTGACTTCAACAATTTATATGGATATAAAAATTTCTTTAGTCTCTAATTAATGACTCACCTTTGAATCATCCAGTTCCAGCTTTTTCAGAGACCTTCTGACATAATCTATGAAGGAGGATGATTTGGAGAAGGTTTTTCCAACATGTCGATCACTGCAAATACAGTACTGAGGTGTAGGCTTTTATACACTCAACAACAGAAATGCAGGTATTTCCAACAGGAGAAGAAGATCAGTTGGATTGCTACTACTGCCAAGTTAGTAACAACCTTCCTTTTTCCCTATTCCACTTAAAACAATTTAGTTAATACTTGAAGTAACTTCTAGACACAGTATAATTGAATTATGGTTATAGTAGGGCTGTTACTTTACCTGATAATTTGAGAGTTGAATGTTCTTTTTAATTTCTTCACTAACATTTTTATTTCCCTATATGAATGAAAAAATACTTCCGCTGACAGACATTTCCTTTTATACATCTATAACACTTCCATAATCTACTATAAGGCTGTTGTAATTTATTTAAAACCAATGACAGGACTAAGCAAATGTCACTTTTGCTTGTTACCTTGTTTTCTTATCCTGGCAATTTTTATTTCACTAAATGATGCCAGAATTTTGTCCCATTCACAATTCAATAGCTTGCACTTGAAGCCACTCAAAAATATGGGCTGTTTCAGAAAACACATCAAAATAATGCACAAAAACTTTAAAAAAAAAAAAAAAATAAGGAAAAGTGAATCCTAGCAGACCACTCTTATTTGTTCTCTTCTTTGTGTTTAAAATGTCTTGGAGAAACAATACACAAAGCTTTTTTTAGTCTGGAATCACTTTCTTGACTGAATCAAACTCTATTCTTCTTCCAGATGTGCAGAGTAGGAGTTTAATTTTCAGGTACTGAATTTTCTGAAATTCAGGTACTGAATTACTTAACAAGAAATTTACTTTCCCCTCACCCTTCCAGTGAAAAACTGGATAGAGGTATCTTATTTTAAAACTTTTTTCCCCTCTTTATTCTTAAAAAAAAACCTATCTCCCTTTCGAAACCCCAGAACTAACATCTGAGGTCAACAGAAAGATTAGAACTACTCAGTGGTAGTTCCAATGCTGTTTAAGGACCCTTACTCACTGAGAATCATTTCTGTGTTGTATTTAATATTCAGATGCACTTAAAACATTGAGGTGCTGTAGTCTGAAAAGCAGTTAATAATGATGTTGTTATGTCATTCTTAGGAAGATGGGCATTTAATATCATGCTCAGAAAAAAAAAAAATGGGGGTGGGAGAGTTCTTTCCAAGGCATCCATTACTTTCATTTCAAAAGTAGAACCTTAATTACTTCCTCCAAATTATACTTCCTTCAACAAATGAAAAATCCAATGCAAACTTTTTCTTCTCTTTATGATTTAGCAGCCATGACTTTTTGTGTGATATTTTATGTAATTTTAAAATAAAGAAGCATTTCTTCTCTCAGAAGTTTGACCTTCTAAAGGGTAAGCTGTCTAACTCTACATCTAGCAAAAGTTTTGAGCGTGTCTATGCTAGCACTTATGTTAGATGAGGAGTATACTTCTAAAGTGAATTTTCTGGTTTTCCCCACCTCTCACGACTTGGCTCACACTGTGGAATAGTATCAGCTCAAAAAATGGGTTATTTTCAAATTAAATTAAGCTGGAAGGTATGCTTCAGGTTGTGCTCCAAGTGCTAACAGGCATACATCCCACAGAACAAGATACAGTCCAATCCAACGGCAACCACAATAGAGTATAATGCAAATGCCAGGTCCTCAGCAGCAGCTCTCCCAATCCCATTCCTAACAAGGAAGCAGCACTTGCCAGCGCAGGCACAGGCAGTGAGTAGCTCTGTACAGCCATGATGGCCATCGAGCTGTCAGCAGCTTTTCTCAGGACAAATGGAAATGCATTTTTCCTTCTGCAGTATCAAAGCTGCCAGGATCTCTGCATGACAGAGTAGCCCAGGACTGCATTGACTTGTTAGAGCATTTGCTGAGAACTCTCAGGTGAAGATGTGCTTTACCCCTGCACCCAGTACCAGAGAGGGCCGATTTCAGCTACAGGTAAAGGAAGGGCAATATATTTGTGATATGGATTTAGGATGAGCAAATCTATCTAGCATTTTAATACCGATGTGTATATATAACCTGATGAGACTGATTCTTACATCCTTCCACTTTATAAAACGTACATTCTCCAAAGCACTGAGGTGGAGGTGAATCAGATCCATCTTTGGTTGGTATTCTGTGAATTCAGAATTCCTACCTTTTGGTGACACCATAAATTTCTTCTATGATAACCTGAAGAACAGCTCGATAAAACAATGATTCTGTAGGCAGCTGCAAAATATTTTACAATAACAAGGATTTAAAATCGGCATTGAAATTAAGATCAGAGTAACAAAATGAGTATTGGCTTCATTAACTATTTATTGAGTTGTATACTTTATGATCAGTCACATCAGATCTAAGAGGACAATTTATTAATATTCTTGCTTACAGTTAAGATTGGTTTTGAGTCAGATTGTAGCAACCATAAATGAAAGGGGGAAAAAAAAACAAACCCAGATTCTAAAGATCAAAGGTTGATGAGGTTGATGGAGGGAAAAAGAACAGAGGTAAACAAACTGTCCATGATCCGAATTCTAATATGAAAAATAAATAACGATTATCTAAGTTGTTTTGAAGACAAAAGGAGTAATTCAGTAATTCTAACTGAATCATCTGTGTTCACACTGTAGTCTCAATCATGCTAAAAATCCACATACTGAAGATTTAATTTATTTGTCTGTGGAAAATCTGTTTGCATAGAAAGAGTTAATGATTGCCAATTAAAAATACACAGAAAAAGACTGGTGGGGTCGGTGGGCTTACTGAATATGGAAAGATGTCTCTCAGCCTTGCCTTTTAAATACTTGCACAGTTGGTGCCCAACATGCTTTAAGGACAACTTGCAAAACAGTAATTCAAAATATTAATGGGGAAAAAATATACAGGGATTAAAAATTAGAATGATGATGTTTTTAACAGGTTCATTCAAGCTTTTGTCATAACAAAGTCTATTTTTACATTAGTTGATAAAACACTGGGATAGAGTGATCCAAACCAGGCGTATCAGAAGGACATTTGCACTGAATTTATGTATTAACTGAAAGATAGCAAAAGAAGTTAGGAAGGGTCATTTAATCCCTTAAATTTTAAGTTGTGCTTTTTTTCCCTCAGACTCTTAAATGTCAAAAGAAAACAGATTCACTAAGTACAACCACAGCAATGAAAATGTGATTTCATGATGACACATGCTATCTATCGGGATTTGACATAGGGTAGGCCAGTATTTCAGATTCCAGATATGCAGAAGTTCAATAAAAGGCCATGGATTAAGAACATTCAAAGGGGAAAAACACATTTTATCTTAGAATGGCTAAAATAAACAATATTACTTACCATTTGGCCAACTGCAACTCGCTCCAAAGCCTTTAAGAGTCCAGGAATTAAATTGCTGATATATTTATTCTTTATCATAGCATTTTATAAACACATTGTATAAAAGTCAGAGGAGATGACATTTTAAAAGATTAATGGTGTGACATAACATGAGCTTACACACTTTAAAGCGTTAATACCTTTAGGCACTCATAAGCAGCTACTCCTGTTATTTTGGTTTATTTATAGGAGAAGAAATGACATCCAACTGAGTGGAAATAGATACAAGGAAAATTTGCTTGTTTTTACTTGTCTTGTAGAAGACTGTCAGAGGATTACTTTCTGTGAAAGTGCTAAAGACAAACGCATTTTTCTTGAATCTGTTCCTACTGGAATAGAAATAATTCACTTTGCATATTTAACTGTTAAAAGTAAATACTAGTTCAGTCTACAATATCAGCTTTATCCCTAGTACACACATAAATTGAACCTTTGATGCAGAGTGCAATAAAATAACATCAAAGACACTGCAGTTTAAAATACTATGTATTATTTTTTCACTAGATTCTTCATATTATAAATGCTGATTTAGGTGTGAGACTACTTGACACTTGTGATCCCCAGTGACAAAGACTGACAAACAATTTGAAGCATGGAATATTCTTTCAGAGTTGAAAAGATAGAGTGCCTATGAAAATTTCAACAGAGCTTTAAAGATCATAGTAGAAAATCTGATTATCTGATTATCTCATACTACATTAAATTAGACAGCCAACAAAAAATACCTTGCCACTTATGGGCCATTGTCACCTTTAGTCATCAAACTTGACAACAGTAAGACTGCTTGTTACACAAACACCCACTCCTTCTTCTGGTTATAGAACTAATCTTGTATTTCAGACTGTTCGTCAAACACAGTCCACAGTAGTTGCACTTCATCCATTCATGGCTTTGGTCAGCCATCAGGTTTGCCTTTTGCTGCGTAAGCTCTCCAAGCAGCATCTATCTGCTGCTGCCTAGGAGATGGACATGGGTTCTAACAAGTATTGTAAGGGTCTGAAACTGGAACTCTTGCTCAACACCTTTGACCCTTGACACTTCAACAAATTTGAATTCTGAGTACCATTGTTCAGCAGACTTTCTGCTAACCAGCCATTAGCCCTAGAAATGTGGGTGYTTAGTGGCTCTGTGGTTATTTCCTTGTACCTCCTACACAGCAAGGAAAATCCTAGTCATGAAAATCACATACAGAATTACTAACATAACAGTGGAAGTATCTAGTTATATAGGAGAACTCTTTGCCTTTTGTGAATATTCAAACAAAAAATGTTTCTAATTGCCAAATTCCTGTGATTTCTGAGAAATCTAAAATAAATATATATGGCATGATGAGTATTCTCTTAGGGGCCATTTGCTTACAAAATTTATCTTCCTACCATTGTTGAAAAACACTACAACCCTTTTCTTTCCAGAAGAAATGGAATAGGAGAGGAAACAGCTAATATGTCAGCTGAAGAAGCAGTGGTATTATATAACACTAACAAGAAAAAGAGAAAAGGCAAATCCCTTTAGAAAGCATTTCTCTTGCACTAAGTTTTACAGCTCCATCTCTAAAATGAACAATTCTTTTCCTTTACCTTGCCAAGGGTAACACATTTAAGCCTTGTGAATACTAAACAACTGTCCTATATTTTCTCCTGATAGCATTTAATTATCATGGGTAGTTCAAGTTTACATAACCTCAGTACGTTAGTCTACACTGAGTCTTTATTCTACACTTTTCTCTATGGGGGCAGTGCAGAGCTAGCAGAGCCTAGCCAGAACCGACTGCAATTCATCTAGATACCATAAATTAAAAATTAATAGTTATCTTCTAACTGAAAACAGTGGTCAAAATTTTCAGTACCTACCTGTTTTTTCAAATTAGATAACAGCTCATCATCCTGTCTTGATGAGGCTAAGTCTTTAAAAGTACTTCATCTCTTGGTGCAATGTTAAAAGGATATTTCCAGACTCTTAAGCCACAGGATTTTAGAGCTCCTCTAGTTTTTGGAACTAGGCAGGTTTATTCAGGTTTTGAACAGCCAGAAAATTCAATATTATGAATCATGAAGGCATTGGGGGAGTTACTGATTGCAACCCTTCTAGAATTTCCTTGCTTCCTTCTAAGTCCTTGGCCAAGAACTATTACTCCAAGGGGTTACCTTGTTTAGGTTTCAGCAAAGTTTTGGCCTTTCTGTCCACTCCTAAAATACATTTCTGTCAATACTAATTTTTTCATGCCTTCAGCAAGTATAAAATATATAAAGCTGGAAGGTCAATACTATTTCTTTTAGATATAATTCATCATGCTTATAACATTAATGATGTTATTCTGTAGGTTCTTGCATTAAAGTCATGGCTTCAAGATTAGAAGCCAAAAACAATAAATCCTACAACATCAGGACAAAGCTCTCAGAAGGAAAAAGAAAGGAAGAGGAATCATACCAAGCATGCTGACATCCTAGCATTGCGACCACAACACCAGCCTTTGTCCTTCAAGTACTGACACATGGGAAACCCCCACACTTGGTCATGGCATTCTGCAACATGGAGGGGAAAAAAAAGGCACAGTTTTTCCTCTGACTTACAGAATACATGATGGATTGAGCAGGATGAACAATAGGTAACAGAGAAGAAATACTTAACTGTTCTCATCTGGTACCAAAACTTGTGCTGATGCTACAAAAAACATATATTCCCTATAACAGATGTTTTTGGTTTATTCTAAATTTCTCATAATTTCACATTTTCCAAAACAACTTTAGTGTCCTTTACATAAATCCACTGAAAAAATAGTCAAATGGACAAGAGAAAAGTTTGTGAATACTCATGGCAACCTATGCCATGCCACAAATCACAAGATGTAGACCAGGCACTTGCTCCATGCAGGAGAACTTCAGTACCACCTTTCATTGTCTTCTTATTCTCTCAAAACCATCTTTCAAACATCACACAGACCAATGCGTATTTGTTTATTCCGGTTCTGAAAGACCATTTAGCTGTGAGGCAGAATGTTTGTTTTCCAGAAAAGAGCAGCTGCAAAGGCTCTTGCTGTTTTTCAAAACACCAAGAAGCATTTGCATCACAATCTGTGCTCAGTTTATTTCAGTACCATTTATATTTTGAATAACAACACAATTCTTCATGTTTAATGCTAATGCAAATGTGGGAGAACTGAAGTACAGAGATTACTTTGTAGATGTTCTTAATATTCAATTCTAAATGTACACAGACTCTAAATGTTTAGACTTTTCATTAGCACATTTGTCAGCTGATTTTTTAGAATGGTGAATAAGAATTATTACTTGCTTAAAAAAAGCCCCACAAATCGGCTGAGATCCTGGCTTTTTAGCACAGGAAGGTAACTGGAGCGTATTTCAGAATAAATCATGTAATGGGGTTAAAAAGAGGGGACAGCAGAAAATTTACCAGCAGTCTGAGATACATACATCTCAGTAGAATCCATCTCAAAAAGTTAAGCAAACAAAAAGAAAAAAACTATAAAGAACCCTCCCCACTGCCCATGACCTTTCCAAGCAGCATCTATCTGCTGCTGCCTAGGAGATGGACATGGGTTCTAACATGTATTGTAAGGGTCTGAAACTGGAACTCCTCCTGAACCTTTGACCCTTGGCACTTCAACAAATTTGAATTCTGAGTGCCATTGTTCAGCAGACTTTCTGCTAACCAGCCATTAGCCCTAGAAATGTGGGTGTTTAGTGGCTCTGTGGTCGTTTCCTTGTACCTCCTACACGGCAAGGAAAATCCTAGTCATGAAAATCACATACAGAATTACTAACGTAACAGTGGAAGTATCTAGTTACATAGGAGAACTCTTTGCCTTTTGTGAATATTCAAACAAAAAATGTTTCTAATTGGCAAATTCCTGTGATTTCTGAGAAATCTAAAATAGATGAAAGCTTTTGGCTTTCTGACAGTAGTGCCCAGTCACAGCTGATCACTAAAGAATAACAGCAAGCAGGCAAGAATCTTCTGCAGGCAACCTCAAACTTTGCTCTCCTTTTAGCCCTGAGGAATGCCAGAGGCTCTTAGGGGCTGAATATCAGTTTGAGGACCATGATTTAAGAACAGGATTATAATTATGGATTATTAGCACAAGAAGAAAGAAAACTCTTTAGAAATAAAGATGAAATTTGACAAAACAGATTGCAGTTGGTTTCAGCTCTAGCAATGTACTAAGAATTTGTAAGTATCTCATGACAAGCTCTAAAATAGTAATTAACTTCAACTCTAATTATGGAGTACATGGAATACATGGGTATTTTTATCAAAAAATAATGACTGACATGGTTCCTATTGTATGATTCTCACTAGTACGTCTTTCCAATACATATGTTAAAATATTTCAAAATAAAAATTTGCAAACTGAGTTAGAAAGATGAAATCCCTGATCTTTTCAAGCAAATCCCTTCTAATTTATACCCTGTCCTCTAGGCAAACTAATCATTCATTCAAGTTAAAGTTACTACCCTGTCAGCTACAATCTCAATATCAGTGCACTGTACTCATGCATAATTCTGAGGAATTTATGACAGCTTTGAAAAAGATTATCAGGCAAAGCACTATATTCATTTAAATTATTTAAACTGTAAAGTAGGTGAAAAAGAGAGGGAAAATAATGCTTTAAATTAGAAAGAACTTCTTTGTTCATATCAAAAGTTGACCACACATCTATAATATTGCTTTAAGTTCTATTTATTTTTTGACATCCATTACACTCTCAAGCACACTTACAAAAATTTTAGAATTAATATATTGCAATGAAGTTCTTACATTATTAAGCTACATTTAAAAAACCCTAAAAATTCCTTTAATGCCTGCAACTATTTTCAGATATACTTAATATATAACTGTATTTAGTGCTATTATATAACTCACTGAATACCTTATTATGCTTCTAGGTAACAACACAAAGGTGTTCTAAACTGCATAAATCTCAAAATATGTTCAAGAAACATTTTAAGTACAGGTATTCAATGGGACATTTCACAGCAAACAGCTCAAGTATTTAGCAGCACATGAAGCAATGACGTTACATCAGACAGAATTCCTTCTATGAACAGTTAACAAAATGCGCAATTTTAGGTAATCATTGGATGAGCTGAACTGAAGCTATACTGGAGTTTAATATCAAAAGGTATTAATTAGGTAGCAAGAACTTTACCTCTGAGCTAACTTCTAAAACGACTGAATCACATTTAATAAAATGCTGCAAATACTGCAACTAAACATGAGCTATTTTTTTTCTGCTGTGGTATTCATAAAAAAAAATATATGGCAGTACAAGTAAGATAAATGTAAAGTCCTACTTGGTTTCTTGTACATATCGTAAACTTCATCAAGGTAGCACTAAACCACAAATAACCTTTTCCAGGTACTCCATAGCTTCTTCCTTCCACAACATTGTAGTGTTTCAGTCTACTTCTGTTATTCCAAACCAAATAGCTAAACTACTTAACTGCCTTTATCCTTCATGAGGAAGACTAAATCTTCCTTGGCCATATAATTCTCTGTTCCTTGAATCTGTATTTTTCAAAAAAAGTCCCCGGACTAAGCAGGATTTTGCTGGGGGAAGCAGGGGTCAGTGGGGAAGAAAAATGTTCTCTAATTCCAGGAAATACAATCAGTTGTCACCAACACAATTTTCAAAACCCAACTTCGAGTATGCTTTAGTTACTGTGCATTAAAACTTTGGCATTCTCAAGTCTAATCTTGTAGTTGGTATACACTGAAAAAAATACAAACGTAAAATGGTTTCAGGTTTTAACATATTCTTGCAACATTTATTAATGAAAAATACCCTAATAACTTCTGTAGGTAATATTTTCATTTAAAATCTGTAAAACTTACCTAGTTAATATTTTTTCAAGTTTCATATTTTTTTAAGAATCAATTTTTACAGAAAACATCTGGGGTTTAGTGACTAGTTAGTTAGTTAACAAATAGTTAACTAGTTAACAAATTCATGGCAATGTTCCCTATGCAGCAATACCTAAAGATGCCTTGGGAAGGAAATTAGGCTTTTGATCTGCTGCTTGGAAGTGTTTTCTTGTGTTGCCATGGTATCAGTGGTAGCTATTTTAAGACATTGGCTATGGAGTATCTTTGAAAATATACCTAGGCAACACATAAATCATCTGTACTCTAATACCCTGAAACAACGAGTAAGCTTTCATATTTCAGTGGAATGGAGTGATATGAAGCCATTATGTTTGTGTAAGGAGTCCTTTAGAAAATTCAGTTTAAAAGCTTTTGTTGTCTGAATCCACTTTACTAAAGGCTTTTCCAGGTTTCACAAATCTCATAGAATTCTGCATGTGAATTTTGACTATCCTTTGCAGCCCTTTCGTTTCCCTTAATTATGTTCAACAGCTTTTAATAGTTACAGTTTATTCTGCAAAAGCTTTGCTAACTTTTTCCAGAATGCATTATTGAGAGGCTACTTTCCACAGTTTCCTGGGGGGCTCTAAAACTCCTCTGCCCAGCAGTGACCTGACTTTGGAAGCCCTTACAAAATCTGGAGTTTACGATTTGTAGTAGTTAAGCCAACCTCAAAATGAGCTTCTATCAGATAGCTATCACTGAAACTATCTATACAACTACAGCTGTGTCTTTCACATTACAAAATCACAGAACATGCTGAGTTGGAAGGGACCCAAAAGATCTTCAAGATTACCTGTTAGCCCTGCACAGCACCTTCCCCAAGAGTCACACCATGTGCCTGAGAGCATTGTCCAAACACTTCTTGAAATCTGTCAGGCTTGGTGCTGACAGATTCCCTGGGGAGCTGTTCCAGTGCCCAGCCACTCTCCAGGTGAGGAATGTTCTCCTGACATTCAAACTAAACCTCTCCTGACACAATGTCAGGCCATTCCCTTCGGTCCTGTCACTGGGCTTCACAGAGATCAGTGCCTGCCCTTCCTCTTCCCGTCACAAGGAAGTTGTAACTGCAATGAGGTCTCCCCTCAGTCTCTCCTTCTCCAGGCTGTGCAGACCAAGTGACCTCAGCCACTCCTCATATGGCCTCCCCTCAAGGCCCTTCAGCATCTTCATTGCCCTTATTCTTCAAATACTTACAAATAATAACTATTCAGATCCTGATATAGCCCATCATTTGTTACAATCTAATCTTGCCCTGTGGTTATTCTCCTAATGCTTAATTTTTAATTTTTCTTTTTGATAATTGCATTGTATTGGACAATGAATTGTTTTATCTCTTCTCTTTGTCGTCTCTCTTTTTTTTCTGGCTTTTCTCCTACTAACCATTAGGTATGCATCACCCACATGGACAAAACGAACTGAGGAAAGTCCCCGGAGGACAGTGTTTAAGCCATGGGGTCATGTAAGGATTAAGGGAGCACAGCTACCTGTCTAAAACACTGTCAAGATCACAGAAGGAACATGCTATAAAATAAGCTACCACAGTGGAAACTTGGGCTAAGCACAGAAGGGAGGAATTTCTGATAGGAAAGCACTAATTCCAGGACTGGTGGAGGCAAGATATGGTTACCACATCCTGGTTAATGCATCCAAACAAAAGCAACTGCTCATACACATATCACCCCAAGTTATGGGGCAGATGGCATCTGCAACCTTTGATGACCACCAAAGTGACCTATACTCATTTCTGGAGCCTTCCACTGGAGGACTGCACATGATCCACAGTGTTAAAACTTCCCCCCAGCAGGGGAGGTACCTGGGCATTCCCACTTGAACCTGAGCGGACATCAGAAGTGCAACTATCAAGTCTCATCCCTGGATCCACAGGTGGTGATATTTTTCCTCTCTGGTAGCTACTCTAATCCTTTCTTTCCCTTCCTTATATATTTTCATACTTTTATATTGTCATATTACTATAAAAAGTAACAAAAATGGCTACATACCTCCTTTCCATTGCAACCAAATTGTTCTAAAATATACATACCTACATACATCTATACATATATATACACACACCTGTCATTGGTTTCACTCCAATCCACCCCATGGGATATATTAAAAAGAACCTCAGTTACCCAGTATCTGTGGTGACTTAACAGTAGCTCCAGAGCAATAGCAACATTCATGTGTTTTTTCCTTAAAACAGAGGATATAATGTTGAAGAGTTTCACTGGTTTCTAGACTGGTATTGATGTATTTGGTGGTATGAAGGATTGAAAGAAGAGAATCAGAATACAGAAACCCAAATACCTTTTCAAGGAAAGTATTTTTAAAAGACCCTAAATTTGCAGTCCTGTCTGTTAAGAGATAATCATAGTCCAGCTGGTACTTTGCCCCAAAAATATATTAGCTGAATGTAAGATAAAACAGCTCCCAAAAATCATAAGAATATCTCCTGAACAGAGGCACAGAGCTTGTTTTAACCTAAAAATCATTAGCAAACTGATTTTTTTTACAGAAAAACTGACATAATGTATCACTATGTAAATAGATAATCTATCACGATGTAAATAGGTTTATGTAAAGTGTCTCTAATAAATAGTAAAATCCTTTCTACTCTGATGTAATTGACCAGCCAATGCAGTAACAGGGAAGAAAACTCTCAAAGGAATCAATTATATGAATGGGTATGTATATTTTATCCATACAAAAATCTCTGTATAAACAGACAATTCTCCTTAGAGAGAGCCTAAGTAAAACTACTCAGAATTTTCCAAGAACTGTCATATTATTCCTTATTAACTGAAACTTAGAATATCGTACTGCTTACAACAGCAGTGAAATTTAAAGACAGGTGTTAAAAGACATTGGCTTCAACGTTTTAAAACTGGGGTGAAATTTGACATTACACAGCACCTCTTGGTTGTTTTAGCTACTAATAAATCAAAGCAAAGGTTTTCATGATTTTAACAGTTCAAAATTATCCACAGCATAATTGGAAATGTGGTCCCATTACAAAAATTTCCAGATGAATTCAGCTTATTTATAGACACATAGAAGGACACTGTATTTTGATAGCATTATTATTGAAGATTGTAACTGCTGGCACCTACTTTCAGCAGAAATGCTTCCAAAGTATTCACAGCAGGTCCAATGGCAAACTGAATCATGCAATCTTGCAATATCTGTACTATTTTTAGAGCACATGAGAAATGTAATACATTATTCCCTGAAGTCATTTCAGAAAGAAAAAAAATCCCCCAAACTTGCGATGACCAAGGTAATTCAGTAGCCCAACAAAAGTACCATAGTAACATTTGTTGATATTTTGTCAACTCAACAGCTCAGACTTATAAACACTATGTTAGGCATCATAACAGGTAAATTTTATTCATATGAATATCAGTTAATTCCAGTTAATATAAAGTGAAAATTTTTCACTGGCCTCAAACAAGACTTGGTATTAAATTGGTCCTGGTATTAAATCTTAAGTGTCAAAGAACATATTGCCCAGCCATACCAACTTATGGCAACCAGAAGTCCACTGCAGCTCCCTGCTCATCTGCTTCAACTATGCTTATGAGAACAACCCCATAAGTTCACACTAAAGAAATAGCAAAGATGGAAAACGTGTCACTTTGGGGGCAACAGCTCTGATGTGGACTTGCCGCAACCTTAAGGGTGTGCACCTCAAGAAAATAAAAAAAAACTTTTAAGAGGACAAATGAAATTTTTAGAATAGATTTTTTAAAACTTTGAGGCTACTAAGTCAAGATAAAATAACTATAGAATGCTTTTATAACAGAACTTCCCACTGTGTCCTCACAGGCAAACTCTTGCTTACTGGACTGATTTCAAATGCACAAATCATTTCCTGTGTTGCAGCAAATTCTGCCCAATTCTCTTTGCTTCTTAGGAAGATCCATTCATCACTGCAGAGATGCAGCTCTAATATTCAAACTAGTCTCTCCACATAAAGTTTCTACATATCTCTGCAGTCTCTGACTGATGCTTGGATTAGCTAGTAGCTTTTCTGAATGGGCAGGCGAGGTATTACCTATAGTAGAGATTACATTGGCTCCAGTACCATACAAGCCAACTGGAAATACACAACTGCATGTGGCGAGATAGGATGCATTTCAGGATGAAGTGTCACATGAAGGCCATACTCTCATCTTTGACAAGGCCATGTCAATCAAGGGAAATTCCTGATTACTGGAAACAGGCAACCACTACACCCCTCTTCCATCTACATAAACTCAGTTAGTCTCAACAAGTTTATGGAGCAAATTTTCCGGGAAACTATGCCCAGGCCCATGAGAAACATGGCGGTTGAGAATAGCTGGCAGGAATTCATCAGGCACTAACAAACTATTGCCTTCTGTGATGCAGTGACTGGCTCCTTGAACCAGGGGACGGCACAGTCATAGTTTACCTCAATTTTAAGAAGTCTTTAAGCAAGGTTTCCTTAGTATCTATAGACAAAATGGAAGATATGACTCACACAGGTGGACTCTAAAAAAGGTAGAAATTTGAAAATAATCTGAAGTTTGACAGTGAAGCCTGCAGATTAAGGGATGTGATTATTCCCCCTTTCAACACTTGTGAAAGTATCTGAAGTGCTTATCTGGGCTTTTCAGCCCACTGTACTGACTGAAAAGAATTTATTGGTGGCAAGAGGGCTAAAGCGCTGTAGAAAAGGTCAAGAGGAGATCTAACTGCTGTTTTCAACTACCTAAAGAAAAGGGAACAAAAAAGATTAAGGTGGACTGGTTTTGGCAGGGCAAAATGAAAAAGACAATAGATAATGCACAATAGCTGCAAATTCTGAATAGATATGAGGAAAAGAACTCCATGGTGAGGGCAAACACTGAATTGGGCTGCTGAATCACTGCCCTTGGAGGTATCCAAAACATGAATTGACAAGGCCCTGAACAACATGATCTAAGTTGGCCCTGCCTTGTGCCGTGAACTGGTCCAGATGACCTCCAGAAGATATTTGTTAGTTAAATGCTATGATTTGGTCCATTTTGGAAGCAGTATTAAAATTCACTGGCTTCCGACAGCTGCAAGAGGAATTAGTTTACTGCTTGTGCAAGTGAATTGTTGGATCAATACCATATGATTAGTTACAGAGTCCTCTAGCATCCTCTAGAATGCTTTGTCAGTTTGAAATCCATGCACAGGAAGTACAGACACAAGATACAATCGTAATTCGTTTGTATTTTCCCTCTGAACAAATCTTAGCTCTTAGACACTGTCAGTCCTGGGTCCCACCTGCCTTTATGTCTGTGAAGTTCCCAGAAAGAGCTGAAGCAAACCTTGTAAGCCATCCCTTTCTCAGATTTGATTGATATGATGATCAGGTTATAGGGCTTCGGCAGCTGATCATTTAAACAATTCAGCTATTTACCATTTGCCTCAGGAAAGTCAGCTACATAAAATGTTTTTCAGTATGCAGAACTTCAACTAAAAATGCCAGCTTTCTCTCAAAAATTAAACCCTCCCAGATTTGTAGGAAAAACTGCCTGTATTCTGAATCCCCAAATAATTTTCAGATTATCTCCTCAAGAAAAGCTGTTATATATGTACTGTTTCCTCCATGATGGTCTAAACAGGCAATGCCCAGCACAGAACTCAGATGAGTGCTTTTTTGAATATTATCTTACATAACAAAAACTTCATTCTGCTCATTTTTTATATTTATGATTCAACATAATTGGATATTGCACATAGACAGCTAAGGACAAAATCTGGTAGAAAGTATTTCAAAAGGATGGAAACATACTGGACTAAAAGAGCCTATACATTTATAAGTGAATCAATCAAATAAAACCAGCTGTGTTCATAACCACATAAAACCATTATTCATTCATGTCTCTAATCTCAGTAAGAATATTAGGAATACTGGCATAAAAGAAAAGCAAAAAGCCATCTGGGAGTGCACAACCCACATAATGTAATTCAAATCAGTACAAAATAATCCACTGGGAAGAAACAAACACAAGGACATTATTAATTAAAAGATATAATACTCTCAACATGCAAACTAGCAGCCAGGAGTTAAGCACAGAAGAATTACCTTCTTGGTTTTCAAACTGTTCTGACAACAGATGGTAGCAGCAGCCCACACTGCAAATGGCTTTGATTTCAGGCTTGGCAGCAAAAATTCGTAGTGTATTTGCAGCAAGATCTCCACATGTATGCAGACCCACCAACATACAGTCCTAAGAAGAAAAAAATTGGCAACGACAAATCATTTTCATCAACTCAAATGCATGAATAACAAACTCCAAAACCCAAACAAGCTGCAAACAGTGAGCTGTGAGTTAGAAATATCCAACTCCAAGAGCACTCCAGCTGGTCTGTTCTACAATTTTTCAATATTAATCTAAGGTCTTCATTGCTAAGAAAATATGGTAAAAACCAGCCATGAAGCAGCAAAAGTTCAAGACAAAGACCAACAGCTGCATGGAAGAGAACATCTACAGGTTTACCAGACATAGGGCATTTTCTTTGGTCTTTCCTAGGTTTCCTGTTCTTCTTACTAGGACCATTGCTACTCCCTTTCCTTACAAAAGATTTCTTCCTGTAAATCTGGCTGGACCTATCCATGGCATTTCTGCTAGTTTAAGTTCCTGAAATCAAAATGACTTCCGAAATACAGGTGTAAGGTGAAGAGCAGGCTTTGTTATTTCCCAAATGGCAATACTCACAGTTTTGCAGTGAGTATTCAACAACAAATGAGCATTTTCTTTCACAAAGTATGCACAAAGTAAGAACTTCAGCTTCAAGATGCTCTGTTCTCCTGTCCATTCTATTTCCTACTTTCCTTTTTTTCTTCAACTTCCCTTTTCCTTCCATTTCTCCATGAAAATTCTCTCTCTTCTTACCATCCATAACAAGATATTTCCCTTTTGGCATTATTAGTTGGAATCCACATGACAAAAATGGTGTTGCTTTGAATTCCAGGCATATTTATTAATCATAGAATCAGAAAGTCATGGAATCATTTGGGTGAGAAAGGACCTTAAAAATGATCTAGTGCCAACCCCCCCACACCCAATTAGACCACCTTGCTCAAAGCCCCATCCAACCTGGCCTTGAACATTTCCAGGGACGGGGCATCCAAAACTTCTTTGGGCATTCGTTCCAGTGTCTCACAGTAAAATACTGTGTCCAACCTCACAGTAAAGAATTTCTTTTTAATATCTACCTAATCTAAATCCACCCTCCTTTATCTTCACCCCCTGGTCCTATCACTACAGTCCCTTTCAAAAATTCTCTCTCCAGCATCCTTGTAAGGTCCCATTCAGGTACTGGAAGGTGCTATAAGGTCTCCCCAGAGCCTTCTTCTCCAGGTTATCCACAAGAAATTAGGCCAGGGTCACTCAACTGTGATAACTTTCTATAATAATTCGGATTTTATCTGATTTTCTCACCCATCTGTGCTACATAGTGCATTCATGTGCAAAACAGAAAACTTCCATTTTCCTCTTTCACCTTTTCTGACATTTTTTTATATCAAGAAAAGCAGTGATATAGGATTTCTTCCACCGTTAACACTGTACAAATTACACGCTAAGAGAATACAAAATCCAGCTGTGCAAATATAAAGGCATATGCTTCATCAAAAATACCTGCTGCTCAAGGTGTCTTTTGCAAACAGATATGAGCTCTATGCTGCACAAGCTCAGATACTCAACTACACTTATAGCTCAAGTTGTAGGGTCATCAGCACAAACTTACGGTCTTGAATAAGTCATTACTTATACCCTGGAATAAAATAGTTTGGTTACTACTGAACACAGAGAGGTTTTTATCATTCCATAAAAGACTGAACGCATCTCCTCAAGCAATGTATGTAAGTTCAGGCATAAAAACTAAACATACAACCACTTTTGTCACCGTCTTTGGGCAGCTGAACTTGGGCTTGTTTGTGCAGACACAAACCCTGATAGCTAGGAAAATACTAAATGAGCTTAAAGTAATTCTTTACAAACTCTTCATCTTGGGTACTATACACAATAAATTCTCCTTCCCAGTATGACTGAAATTACCAAAACACATTAATTAAAAAATAAGAACTTTCAGGAAAATTGAAGCTCCACTGCTTAATACATGCCTCTACCTATTAAATAATAATAATAAATCCATAATAATTAGATTTTGTCTATAATGACAGTTGTAAAATAACTGAATGTGATAATATGGATGCTGTTAACTTTGACAGCTGATTATTACCTACCTCATAAATTCTAAAGACCGATTCAAAATCATCCCAACGTATATCAAAATAGAAAAACAATCCTTATCTGGTACACATACTTCTGCTACCTGGGTAAAAACCATTAATGGGCTAGAATATTCATTTACACCAGAGATAGCACTCTATGTACACTCAGCAAACATGTACACATGCAAATGACAATATAAAGAATGGATAATACAAAACCAGTAAATATTTAGAGTAAAATGACCTCCAGATCTGTTATGATGTCACTGAGTTCTGTTTCTGCAGTGATGCAAGAGGTCAGTGGAAAATACAGACTCGATTCACTTGACTTTCTTGCTTTACTCTTGAGAGATGTCATTTTTCTTTGTACTTTTTCCTTTTCACAGAGTTCCCCACAGTTATAATGAGGTGAAGAAAAATCTTCTACAGCATCAGCAGGAAGAACACTTAGAGTATCAGGGACCTCTTCAGAAAGTTTGGTTTCATGAGACTGTGTCCTAGTCACCAAATCAGCTTCAGTTTCTGCACTGGTTTCAGGTGTAGTCAATTCCATGAAACCAGAAGAAGGAACTAAATCTTGGATAATCACTTGGTCCTGATTTTGAAGACTTTTCACATTATTTAAGAGCTCTTCATTGATTGTTTTACATGTAATTTCACTTTCCACTGGTCTGTCATTTGCCTTTTCCAAACTCTGACATTTGAGGTTTTCTCTTCCTCGACTCTGATATGCTCGCCAGTGTTTCTTCAATTTTCTGTTTCTTTCATGAGCACCATTTGTGTTGGAACTTGACGAGTCAATGCCATAAACCTTTAAGTTATATTGCATGGACAAAAATGAACTCAAGTAGCCTTTTCCAGAACCTATATCAATCACCTAGGTAATGAAGAAAAAAAAAAAAGGAAAAGAAAGTTTGCTGTATTGAGCAACAACACACACTTCAAATGTAAAATTATTCCCCCAAAAACTTAAGCATGGATTGAATAGCTACCTTATCAGTATCATTCTTCTCAATGCACTTAGTTCTTTTGCTCTGTTGCTTCACCTGACTTCAAGACACAGATTTAAGTCTTAACCGATGTACTCCAGAAAACAGACACTGCAATGTTTATGTAATGCGCATGCCCTGCCTCTTCTTATAAAGATTTTCAGTATATTTTTTGACACAGACCTTTCTTCTGCTAAAGAAAATAACCATAAACCACCAGCAACTACAACTGCCATTGTTAAACTGGGTCAAAATTAGGAAATAAACAGCTCACAGTATTCAGCTTTAGCCACCTAATTCCAACAGTGAGGAGCCTACTACCCGTGGGTGTACAGCAAAAAAGCATCTTCAGTTTTAGTGCCTAATTTAATCCCTTCAGATGTGACCTTAAGATGGGTGATACTGATACTCTTTTTTTTTTTCTGTGAAAACAATCCATACAGCTTTGTTTAACACGAGGATGCTTTTCTAATAAAACAAAGCAGCTCAAAAGCCACATATACTTTCTATTCTCTGTTTTGGAAGAAGGAGTGATAGGTGACAGTTTAGTTTGTCTCATAGGTGATACCATGTGTTAATTCAGTGACTGATGTAACCCAGGAAGGAAAATCCCATACGAAGTATTAGCAGAAACAAGAGTAACCTGAGACCTTTCAGTACATAACCACAGATTTATAAAATGTATGTTTTAATATGTAATAAATACATAATGTAGTATTTTGTTAGAATTGGCAGTGATAGTTCTCTAAGAAAAGAAAATTATAATGTTCACTTCTGTCCAAGTATCTACCAAAACTAATATCGACCAGATATAATGACTTCTTTGTACAAGCTCCTGAAAGTCTTTGATTCAAGAACATCTGTGTTTGGTTCTTGGTCTGTCACACATTCATAAGAAAGCTTACACTGATAATGCTAAGTCCAAACAGCAGTATATACTACATTGATCCATAAGAATATTCAATACTGTGCCATTCTTGTAATTCTCAATGAGAAAGTATTCTGCAATATTCAGTGAGAAAGAAATATTTATTCCTTATTCTAATAAAAAAGATATGGACAGCCATGGAATTAGAAAGAAAAATTTGAGCCAATGTCACTAAAGACTGTGCAAAACAGTGTAGAGTACATAATATTACATAAAAATTGTTTACTCAGGTAGCATATGGCTTTCTCATCTGTAGTCATCGTGTAATATTGATGCATATTTGCAATCTAGACATGCTACAACCATAAATTTTTTTGAAATAAATTTGTACAGGAGTGAATTTAGTGAAAAGGAATTTACATAACCTAAGCATACCTTTGAAAATGTCATTTATTTGTCACATTTATCAGCAATATTCTCCTCTACTGAGCCCTAGTGAGGCCACAGTTGGAGTGCTATGCCCAGATTCTGTGTACCTCAGCACAGGAGAGACATGGAGTTCCTGAAGCAGGTCAAGCAGAGGGCAACAAAGATCAGGAAGGGACTGGAGCATCTCTCTTATGAGTAATGGCTGAGGGAGCTGGGCCTGCTCAGCCTCAAAAGGAGATGTCTGAGAGTGTAAGTATCTGGAGGAAGTCTGTCAGAGGTTGTTTCCATGCTCTTCTCGATGGTGCAAAGCAATAGGACAAGAGGCAGTGGGCAGAAACTGATGCACAGGAAGTTCCACCTGAATATGAGGAAGAACTTTATTGTGCAGGTGACTGTGGACTGGAACAGACTATCCAGAGAGGTTGTGTGTCTCCACTACTGGAGATATTAAAGAAGCAGATGGACACAATCCTGTGCCATGGGTTCTTGGGTGACCCTGCCTGAGCAAGAAGGTTGGACCAGATGATCCACTGTGGGTCCTTCCAACCTGACCCATTCTGTGTTTCTGTCATAGGAAAGGAAAGGAAAACATCGAAGGAATAATTTTACCCACTCTTTTATTTAACAGACAGTTATGTAGAATATGCACATCTCCACTTCAATTTCTTAAATTATTTCAGTAAAAAGCAGCATTTGGACACAAGAGAGAGATAGTGAATTATTCCTACGTGTGACCCCTAGTGGCTGTAGAGACCAGATGCATCTTGGGGAAAGTTTCTCAAGCAAAAAGAAAGCAGTAATAAATTGTTAAATTAGCTTTGGGAGAACAGTTTTAAAATTAAAGGAAAAATTGACTAAAAATATCAGGCAATGATCTTGTACTAAACAAATAAACTGCATTAAATTATTCCCTGCTTTACCTTTCCTTGAATACACAGGGAAAGGTAATCAGCAATCCATAGAATATCTGTCAAGCATGAGCTTTTAAAATGAAATTTCCATGATATAATAAACTCCAAAGGTGTTGTCCACAGTGAGTTGAGTCTCATGCACAGTAAAGCATTCCAACATTCCTCAGGACCAAATCACAAATGTAATGGATGCTGATGCTGAATGCAGAATTATATCATCTTTACATTACACACTGCAAGTCTTGCTGTACATTCTGCAATTTCCAAGGAAAACTTTGACCAATACTCTAAATAAAACAAATGTGCACTTAAGCAAAGAGGAATCAACACTGGCGTTTTTTCAGAGTTCAATCAAGAACTTCTTAAAAAAATCAAGTTCCACTAGTATGATAGGGGCTTAAAAGGGAGCAGTGCTTAAAAGGGGCAGTGCTTAAAAGAGGCAGCAAAAAACTGAAAAAAAAGCCCTTTAGTTATTTTGCTTAAATGTTCAAATTCAAAGCATTAATCTAGAAGTGATTATAGTGCTAATAAAGATTTTTTGCTTTTATTCTTACTTTACTCTTTATTATAGTACATTGTAAAATACCAGTAGAGAGCAATATACTCTACCACCCATTATACAATGTGAGTATGGAGGTGAAATGGAGGGCATTTTTCAAGTTGTCCATGACCTGTAATATCTGAAAGAAACACCCTGAGGATATGTGCTGCTGTAAAATGTGCTGTGTTTTCACGGCTCTAGATTTTTTAATTAAATGCCACATATATTTTGTATTGCAAGAAGGATGTAAAAAAATCAACAAGGAAAAATTCCTAAAACTTTATAATTGCTACATTTTTTAAGTCAAAAAAAAAAAACCCCAAAACCAAAAGGGCTTGCTCTTTAAAGAGTGAGAAGGAGCTTTCCTTTTCTTTTATTTTCCAAAGTAACAGGAAAGTTTTTTTCATGTATTAGGGATTTGTAACTTTGCACAAATAAATATTTTTATACTATATGACTAAAATGGAAAAAAGTTATAGAGCAGTTGGCATTTCATATTCAGCTATATACTGCAATAATATTTTTCATTTAATGTTATAATTTTTTAAATAGCAAACAGAAAATAATCCTATGTATAGATACTCCAAGCTATCTGATAAAAGCACATAATCACTCGATGAAGTTGCAGCATTTTGTCAGATACTTAATAATGATTGGTTTGAGATTTTATTAGTACCTAGCYACATTAAAACTTCAGTTAAGTTATTAAGATGGCTTTACATTTTTATTTTCTGAAGAGGGGTTTTGCTTTCCTTTCATTCCTGAATCTCACAGGAACTATTTAAATCTAAATGAAAATATTATATGAAACACCACTTTCCAGCAAATGCAGGGACCACTTACTATTGCATTATAAGAAAACTATGCTCTCTTACAGCTTTTTCAGTATGTGAAAGTCTTCAACACTTGAACAACTAACACTTGCCTGAAACTAAAGGTAAGCAAGGCAAAAAAAACATGCTCATGACAGAATAAAAGACTTTCACAAACATGTTGTTAGTGTATTTTTGTTCCCTACAGTGCACACCCACTTTAGGGCTCTGGAGGGCACCCACGCTTGTCACTGTGGCTGGCTCTTAAAGGGATGCTGGGGAGATCGCCTCCATCCCTGCAAGCGATAGCAGATGCTCACAAACTGATTACATCTCATCCAGTAGTATTTGGCCTTAATTAAAGCTCTCTATTTACCAGACAATCCCAGCTGTAACAACACAGCCTACAACTTTGCCTTCATCAACTGTTCCTCACAAAAACAGATGGTCAGGATTGAGAATTTTGATCTCTTTTCTTTACACAAACCTATCAAGAGTACTGCATCATTTATTTATTGAAATTAAACTCAGACTGAGCCAAATAACCTCCTAGCCAAAGTTCAGCTTCAGCAATTCAAGGCTGAATCCAAGTTTTGGAGCTTTCTCTACCTCGGTAGCAACAGCAACTTGGGATGATGCACATACATTAATTTCAAAATATACACATTTACTTACAAAACAGAATGCTCAGAGAAAATACGCTCATCATAAAATCTATGCAGTATAACCATTTTTAACCTTTGGTTTTAAACAAATATAGTTTATTCTCCACAAATCTCTGTGGGAATGAATAGTAGCCTGGAGGAAATAAGTCTCCATTTACAGTTACAGTCCCATCCACAGAAAGCAAATGCAGCTCAAAAGTAAAGGAATTAAATGTAGTGTTAAGGGTGACTATTCACCTTTAATTTAAAGAAGGAAGAAGCTACATTGGCAAGTTACCAGCAGTAGAGAGATTAAATGAATAAGCGAACTCTGCTCACCCAGAGTGAAAAGTTTAGCCTTACAACACCACAGTCTTAAGTTATGGAATCTAACAGAAAGTTCAACATTGAAAAAGCTTACAGAAAAAGTATATGCATGTAAACTGAGGAAATGGTATTGATGCATTTTGTCTAATAGAATGTGAAATACACTAAACAAAAAAAGTCAGGTATTGCCCATGTTTTGTCAACAGATCCATAAATAAATCTCTACAAGGTTTTAACAAAACGGGGGTCTAGTGCACTGTGCAATCATGATTACATGTGTATAAACAAAAAGGTTTAAGTTACTATCAAATTTGAGAGAGGAATACTGCAATTCTTCACCATCCAAGCAGAAACCTACCATCTGATATATGAAACTCATTCAGTAATTGCTGGGTGATAATGGTGTTAAGTGTCCAGGCCTCACACATGTTCCACCAAATGTATTTCATACACACTTACATAAATCTCTGCCTAATTTGTTCTCTCTTCAAACTAAAAATATAACTAACTAAATTACTAATTTATAGATCTCAATCCAAGTYAAATAAAGATAAATAGTATTAAAAAATAAGAAATAATTTAATCTTGTGCCAGAATAAGATGAGCTTTCAAAATTTCTCAACATATTCTGCTTTGGTCTCTATGTAACATCGTTGTGTGCATGACAGAAGGCATGTGTCCTACTGACACATATGCAAAACTGCCAGCAATATAATACTGGCAGTATTCTGATAAATACTCAGTACTCAGATAAACAAGGCACTACCTATCCAAAAAGCAGTAGTTTTTAACTAATCAACATACAGAAGATGATTATAGCTTCTTAAAACTACTCATGAGTGATTATGAGTCACTGAAAGGCAGCTCCTTTGGAACAGCACATTTTGCAAACCAAATTGCCCTTCAGCTTGGCGCCAACAGGTCTTCTTCAGCTCTAGTTACGTAGAGGAAAAATAAGAACATCAAAGTGAAGTAATTGCAAACAATAAGGAGAAAAACTCAGAAGGTACCTGGTAACATACCATAAGAAATGCTTTCTTACCTGCTTTATCCCACAATAATTCGCCATGTTGTCTACCAGCTCTGACATCACCTGCACTTCATGTGATTTCTTATTATTCATAAACTCATCTGGTTTGATACCTGTATCAGATTAGGAAAATAAATACACCTTAACATAAACTGTAATAACAAGGATTTGTGATCAATCAGAAAAAAATAGCTAATATATGCTAGAATCTTCATATACTTTCAGGACAGTAAATTTTAATTAAAAACTCACTAAATTATTACAAGATTAAACTTTTGAATTATCAATGAATCAGCAACATTCAACACACTGTAAAACTCAGATTTCTTAAGATGTATATTTCTTAAGATGTATCATATCTAGTATCCGATCAGATATCAGATAATAGCTACTACAATAAAACTGTAGTAGTCCTGCTCATTGAAAAATATTTATTTTTTTCTTATCTATCACATTTACCTTTCCATAAATGAAATATAAGGGCAGGGACAATTAATAATCATATTGTACATGTTGTTAATGTAGCTGTCTTGGTTTGAAAGACAGGTGTTTGCCAATGAAGACAGGGACACCCCCTTGGAGTGGTGGATATGACCCCCCCCCCTTCCCTCCAAATTATTATACCTTTGAAAAAAATCACGGGCTTTCAGGCAAGAATATGGGTAAAAGGGAATAACAGTTTTTACTAATATGTATAACAAGGTGAAACAAGTAACACTAACAATAGCAACAACCAGCCCAGTCCCAAACCCAGTGACAGCCTTACAGACACAGCCTCCCCTTTGGTGCAGTTACAGTCCCAGGTGGCAGGGATGCTGTTGGCTCCTGTCCGGGCAGGGCGGGCGCAGTGATTCTTCGGCGGCTGCAGGGGACACGGTGGCGCGGGTCCCGGCTGGCTCAGATCTCCCGCGGCGTCAATGATTGACAAAAAATGGCAGAGGTGGATGGAGAAAAGTTTCTCTGCAAAGCTCACAGCGGAAACGCTGATCTCGGTGCTCCTCTGGACAGCAAGAAATCCAGGACGGCAAAGAGACGAGCAGAAATCCCGCCGCTGCGAGACGGGATGGAGCAGAGCTCACCCCTGAAACTGGAATCCCCGGCAAGGCACAGGAGAGAAAACCAGGGTGCAGCAAGCAGGAACCCCAATGAGCAGGAGTGCTGGTCTCCGCAGAAAAGAAGGCAGGCCAGCTTTCTCCGTAGCAGCCAGCAAGCAGACCTCCTCTTCTCAGCGAAGCAGCGAAAAAAACTGCAAATCCCCCCCCACCACACAAAAAAACTCTCTCCGAGCGCTTGGCCAGACCATTAGGGTAGGGCATAGGTATCATTGTCTTTGTTAATCACGCAGCCAATCAAAAGGATGACCCAGCAATTAGTGTATCCCAGCAACAAATGGGAAAGAAAAAAATTCCCAAAGAAAGGGAACAAAAGGAGAAGAATTTTAACCCACAACAGTAGAAAATTTGCTGACAATATCAAGAGGGAGATGATGCAGGGAAGTTAGAAGTTACAGGGTAACTTGTTAGAAACTGCTTGCTAGACAATGTATATTGTTTACTTAACATTGATTGTGTTTGTCAAAGCAGAATGAGAAGTAAAAGATTATTGACAAAAGCAGGGACTGTGACCCAGCCTGTATTCATGGAACCCCTGCTCTGGTCAGAACCAGAGTTGTTGTTTTGGACTTGGGCCGGGGACCCAGAGAGCATGCGCAAGAGAGAAAGGTGAAAAGTTCAAGACAAGAGGATGAGTATTTTACTTCCTCCTGGACCTCCCGGAGCCCACTACCAGATAACAGGGCGCAGGCGTGAGCGCATGGAAATGACTTTTAAACTCATTATAATACAAAGCGGGGACAGGCCATGCATATGTATAGGCGAATTGAGAAACTCGGTGAATGTGTAACATGTAACCTGATATATACCAAGCGGTGCCCGTGCTGCGGTGTGGGCGGCTTAGAGGAGTACCTCCTGCTCACCCAGCGCTGCAATAAACCTACCTACTTCACAACTTAAAATTATATAAGTTGCAGAGTCTTGCTCAGATCATTTTTGGATCAGAGATATCTCTAATAAACGTTAAGAGCAATACCAGGAAAATTCAAAGGAAGATGACTTTTTCTTTATTTACCCTATGGATGAATTACTGTCACAACTTTATGGTAGAAAATCACTCTTTTCATCGTTGTTGAAGAATGTTTTACTGAGATTGGGTCCACCTCCATCATGGGTTTACTGCTGGCAGAGAATACCAGGCACCCACTTGCAAATCTCTATACCACCCCTCCAAAAGAGGAGCTCAGAAGTCACCCCCTTTGGAGAAATCCACATATTTCTCTTAGGGGTCCAATGCTGCAGCACACTTGGATCTAATTAAACATGGTAAGTCTGAGTGACGGTAGAAGAAACAGGATCATTACTGATGAGCATGCTCCTAGGAAACAGGACTTTTCTATGACTATACAGATTAATGTATTTTCCTGTTTTCTGCCTCATGCATGGTATGTGTTCATCTGTCCAGAAACTCATCATTAGGCAAAAACTATGTTCATTTCTTGATCAGCTAATGCTGAAGAAGTGTGTTACTTCTTTAAAAGAGAGTGGGGAATTGAACTGAGCTCATAAGAAACCCACTGTTTTCTCTATTTTTCCCAAACCCCAAGGGATCTGTCTATTCCTTAAACATATGGGGTTTTTTTAATAAACTGTTATGACAATACTTAAAATCTAATATATACTCTATGATCTGACAAAAGAAAAAACAGACTAAAAGACTTAAACAATACAAACAGCAGAAACAAGTATTTGTTATTTCATTGAAGAATCTCCTTAATTTTAAAATCGTAAAGATCTACACAGCTTCCTAAAAGGCTCTTAATTTGTAAGCATATCAAATTAAAGAAAAACAGACAGGAAAAAATTGAAAAAGAAAAACGGTCTCTCTTTTTATTTATATTTGAACATTTCTGTGTCTGGATAGGCTCATCAGAAGAAGCAGAATTGAAACAAGAAGAAACAGACATTTAACTTCTTGACAGCAATAAAAGTTGTTTTTTCTCCAAGCCAGCACCATCACATTGGATGATGACCACATACTGCACCTTTACTCTTTTTTATGTTATGAACTCAAAAGACTGAATGGTTTGATGCTAGGTGAAGTACTGTGTCAGAGAATACTTAATCCAAATTAAGTATTTCAAACATGGTAGAAATCCAGAACAATTACCTAATTTACAAAAGATGAGGTTCCAGACTGAAAAAGCATAATTTATTTGTATCTACATATATAGATTAGTTATCACCTTAGCTATGGATTTTTTTAAATTCCTTTTCCTGCTTTCTGCAGGATAACATACTGTTTCTATTTCAGCTCAGGGATAACTGCACCTTTTGGAGAAAAATATGGGGTTTTTAATAAATTTTATTTTTCCTGCATTTTATGCAAAATTCTGATAGCTTTTACATTATTCTGAAAAACAAGCAGGCATATTACAAACGGCAAATTAATTACAAATAAATGTATCTGGGGACTGGTTTATATTGACCAGACAACTGAAAATTTGAATTTAAAAAAATTATACTAGTTTGACACAAACTATGCAAATTCTTTCTTTAGTATTAATTTTTTGAAATTAATACTAATTTCAAAAACCATCAGAAATTTAGAGAAATCTCCCTCTGTGATGAAAAAAAATACAGTGTGATTTCAAATATTTTACAGAAGCAGCTTGGCTGTGATAAGAGTAACAAAAAGCTTAATGCTACTAGTTTTAGTTGGTACTAAATGTTGCTCGTTTCCACTGTGAATCCCTAGCACTGGAACCTGTGTTCCATTGAAGAACTGTTTTAACTCTGTAGTGCCTTTTACTGCTACATTTTTAGTTGTGAAGCTGAAGAGATTGAGGAGAAATTCTTTTTTACATAGGGCTAACACAGACGTTCTTAAGATCTTCTATGGCAGGGTGCAAGGGTTTTTATACCCCAGCTACCTGTGGAAATTCAGATGCATCAGATAAAAAAGAAGAAATTCACAGTCCATGCCATACAACAACACCCATACAGAAGTTAACTGCTGTGATTTAACTCCATGATCCAGAGTGAGGAACTGGAATAACCATATACTCAAACACAAAACCCCTGAGGCAGAGTGATATTCCAGGACATGGAATTTAAAGATGGATCCATTAATAGTAATTGCATGGCATGGTTATTACCTAGGCCATAAACACACTGCAAAGATAGACTACTCTAAATCTACCCCTCACTTCTGCGTGGTTAGGAAGCAAAGTGGAACACCCTTTAGATTCAGAACCCTATTCTGAGTAGTTGCATCAACAACACGCTTAAAAATATTTGTGCTTACCAATTGTTCCCAGGAAGGACTGCAATATATCTACACTAAGATTGCAAAGAAGCAACGGAACTATGTTAGTATACAAACTGTGGAAATAGACTCAAAAGTCTGTTTGTCTTAGAAGAAGAAAATGCATTAAAAACATCTGAAACTTAAATGGAATTATCCTCATGCATATTTTTCAGAATATAAGCAACACCATCATAAAGTTGCCATTTTTCTCAGATTTACATTACCCTTGACTTGCAAGCTCTAGCAATCAGGGGACAAACATTATCTTCTGAAACACAGAAATAAGTCCAAAATATCTAAAATAGTTTAAAGTTAAAAGATCACAACTTTCGTTTGGCAACTTGCACAGTATGAATCTTTAAGCTGGTACTTTGCCCCTGCCAAATAATAATCAGGAACTTCAAATAAGTTAATTTAACCGGTATTTACTGCCAATTCAACACAAAGGTTTTGAATTATAATTCTATTGTACACATTTGGAACATATTTTATTTTTCCCAAGAAGTACATGCAATACAATACTTAAAAGTACTGCAAAAATACAAACTCAGGCCTCAGTACCCAGTCAAGCATCACTCCTGCCACACAGAGCACAAAATATTCAGCAATTGCCTTATTCCTGATTCTCCAGTCTGCATGACAAGAAGATGAAAGAATTCTCAAAGTTTTGTTTAAGGAAGTTAATCTAGGTATGAACTCAAGTACAAGCATAACTAAAGAACTGCTTAGAGGAACATGAAGAATTGGATACAACAAAATGAAAATAGTTAAAAAGCAAGAGGGAAAGAAAAGCAAAATACATTGTCAAGCAAGGAAAAGGCGCTTCTGATGAACTAAGAGCGTAAGGAAAGAAACCAGAAGGTAAGAGGAATGCACAACAAATCATTAAGAATATCTCAGCAATGGCATTCTAGTACTTCCAAAAAAACCTGGGGAGCCAACCATGAAAAATGGCAAAACTGGAACAAGATCACTGTAGAAAATGGGAGAGATGTGCAACATGCATATAATGGTCCTATCACTTAGGATAAGAAACATCAGGAGTTATAATGTATCCTAGAGGTAAAAGGGGCTAGAAAGCAAAGGCAGAGAGCTGCTCAGTCTAGCTCTTAAAAAGTAATTAGAAACCTCAAAGACAGTGACAAATCTCGAGAGGCTGAGGACTCCATGAACAGTACATTTGCAGTGAGAATGACTGCAGTCCAAGTAAAGAGAAATGTCAGTTTATCATCCAATTAAAAAAATATCATTGGGTTAAGATTCCCAGAGTCCAACTTGATGCCAATTTAAGAGCCTTTCAATTTTTTTAATTGCAGAAAAGGAAATTACTCTAGTTATATAGCATATAATTGGTATTATTATCCCAAACACACAAAATTAATAAAATCTTTTTTCTAAGACATCAAACACTTCTGATATTTCAGTGTGATACTGTCTTGGGTTGATTTTTTGGTGCCAGTTTTGTTCTGTATTCCTTTTCCGTTGACATATACGCCAAAAAAGATGTTTGTATCTTTAACATGTAACCCGGAAGAAGGAGCAGGGGCTGCTGGGAAGTCACAGCGGACAGTTTAACGGCCAGGGCTGCCACGCGATCTGGCTGCTCGAGCTGCTCTCTCTCTCTCTCTCTCTCTCCGCTTCTCCTCGTGGGAGTCGCTGCCTTGCTGCGTGGAGCAGAGTTACAGTGTCGCGGTTTCTGCTGGCTCAGTTGGTTGGCTTCGGAGGCTTTTCCTCGAACATCCCCTCTGCGTCTCCTGCTGCTCCTGGGTCCCGCCGAGGGAGGGGCCTCACGGCTCCATTCGGTCCGGGATTCCAGGGCGGACCGGGCTGGCAGCGGAGGCACGCGGAGCCCTCTCATTCATCATCCACTGGGAAGCTGGGACTGTGGTACTTTTCTTTCGGTTGTTTTTTTTTGCCCTTTTGCCACTGTTACAAGAACCGCCACGTGGGTTTTCCTTTTGGTCTTTTTTTTCCCGGGGGGAGAGTCGCTGCCTTGCTGCGTGGCGAGTTTCTTTTYTGTTTGAATATCTGACAGTTACTTTTTATCTGTATCCTTGTTCTCTGACAGTTACTCTTTATCTGTGTCCTGTGGGCACTGTGGTTTTTTTGTTGTTGTTGTTAATAAACTACCTTTTTTCTCTTCACCTTTTTTTGCCCAGCATCTATTTCTTGTTGGTGGAAAAAACTATCAAATTTATTTTCATTTCAGAGGAAACATTCCCCCTGTAACGTTTTTCCTCTGAAAACATTGTCTCMAAACCGAGACAAATTTTTTGGCGCCCAACGTGAGGCTGTAGAAAGTGAAGAGAAAATTGTAHTAATTGTATTTGTGTTTTAAATGCTTGGAATTGTTTTACCGTTAGAAGTCACCATGCTCCTTGAAGTAATGTTGTCATTTTGGTCTCTAGGTCTATTTGCCTATCCTTATATAGGGACAATTTTGTCCCTTGCATGGAAGTTTTATAGATCAGGGATATGAATTCCTGTTGTTATATTTATAGGTGTGGTAGTGATGATCTATAAAAGTTTAAGAGAGGTACTGGGAGCTYTTGAAACCTGGTATACTATATTGTTTCTCCGTCCTAGTCTGGGTAACCTGTTTTCACCTTTTGAGGATGTTCAGTTTCCCCTCGATGTCAAAGATGCTATTTTCCTGATGTTCCACCTGGTAGGAATGCTCTATACCATCTACAGCATGTATAGAATGAGAGCTGAGTTTTCCAGAGGGGCTACCCATACACCTTCCCCATGTGTGGAAAAATCTGAGTGGTGTGGGATATGGGAAAATATAGGCCAAATACTGAAGGAATTCTCTGAACCAATAGCCTTTAACTTCCCKCCTGAAAAAGTTCAGAACCCAGCTGAAGTGGGGAAATACCTGAAAGAGAAATGCAATGAGAACTGTAAGGAAAAGAAGCTCATTGCAATATGCTGGGTCCTGGCTAATGTTTATCGCACACTGCTCAATGCTGTAGGGCAGGAGACAGAGCCGGATGGACCAAAGGACAAGTCAGCAGACACCCCAGTCACTCARGCTGCAGCTAAACCAGACAGTGAGCTTAAGCCAGTAGCAGTTGCCCCTATCCAGAGAAAGAAACATAAAACCAAATCCGTTCGCCCCGTAGATGATGATGGGCAGCCAATAACCTCACAGCTAGCAGGGGAATCTGAACCTGTAGTTATTGTTGAGTCTCTGACCCCAGAAAACATTCGTGGCTTAAGGGGAGATTACAAAAGACTACCCAATGAATCTATATTGGGCCGGCTGGTCCGCGTCTGGGACACCGCAGGTGATAATATGATGCTGGATGGTGGTGAAGCGATGCAGTTGGGATCCCTGTCAGGTGATGCTGCTAYTGACCAAGGGATGGCAAGGGGGTCTGAACCTCTCAGTCTCTGGGCCCGGCTCCTAAAAAGTGTGAGGGAAAGATACATGTGTGTAGAAGATCTCCAGATACATCAGACCTTGTGGAAGACCATAGAACAGG
>NW_026623986.1:33975-41516 GCF_030028575.1 Malurus melanocephalus | reverse complement strand
ACAGCAGCAGAAGTATTTGAGAAAGGGGAGAAGATCATCCAGATTCTCCTGAAAGCCGGTTTTGCTATAAAAAGGAACAAAGTGAAGGGACCTGCTCGAGAGATCCAGTTCCTGGGGGTAAAGTGGCAAGATGGACGGCGGCAGATCCCTACAGAGATCATCAATAAGATCACGTCAATGTCTCCACCGACCAGCAAAAAGGAGACACAAGCTTTCCTGGGTGCCATTGGCTTTTGGAGGATGCACATCTCTGAATACAGCCAGATTGTGAGCCCTCTCTACTTGGTGACCCGCAAGAAGAATTATTTCCACTGGGGGCCTGAACAGCAGCAAGCCTTCACCCAGATCAAGCAGGAAATCGCTCATGCGGTAGCCCTCGGCCCAGTCAGGACAGGACCAGAAGTGAAAAACGTGCTCTATTCTGCAGCTGGGAGCAATGGTCTGTCCTAGAGCCTTTGGCAGAAGGTCCCTGGTGAGACTCGAGGCCGGCCACTGGGATTCTGGAGCCGAAGCTACCGAGGCTCTGAGGCCAACTACACCCCAACAGAGAAGGAGATCTTGGCAGCCTATGAGGGAGTCCAAGCTGCTTCAGAAGTGATTGGSACTGAAGCCCAACTCCTCCTGGCACCCCGATTACCAGTGCTGGGGTGGATGTTCAAAGCAGAGGTCCCCTCTACCCACCACGCCACTGATGCTACCTGGAGCAAATGGATCGCTCTCATTACTCAGCGCGCCCGTATAGGAAACTTGAATCGCCCTGGGATCCTGGAAATAATTACAAATTGGCCKGAAGGTGAAGACTTTGGTCTTGCTGATGAAGAGGAACAAGAACAAGTGACCCGGGCTGAGGAAGCTCCACTATACAACAAACTGCCAGCAGAGGATAAAGGCTATGCTCTCTTCACTGATGGTTCCTGTCGTATCATCGGGATGAACCGAAAGTGGAAAGCAGCTGTATGGAGCCCTACACGACAGGTAGCACAGGCCACRGAAGGAGAAGGTGGATCAAGTCAATTTGCTGAACTCAAAGCYATCCAGCTGGCCTTGGACSTTGSTGAGAGGGARAARTGGCCAAAGCTCTACCTTTACACTGATTCATGGATGGTGGCCAATGCCCTGTGGGGATGGCTGGGCAGATGGAAAAAGGCCAATTGGCTACGTAGAGGAAAACCGATTTGGGCTGCTGAAGAGTGGAAAGACATTGCTGCCTGGGTGGAGAAGCTACCCGTGAAAGTCTGCCATGTAGATGCCCATGTCCCCAAGAGCCGGGCTAATGAGGAGCACCAGAACAACGAGCATGTAGATCAGGCTGCAAAGACAGAGGTGTCCCAGATTGACCTGGATTGGCAGCACAAGGGTGAGTTGTTCCTAGCTCGATGGGCCCATGATGCCTCAGGCCACCAGGGCAGAGATGCCACATATAAGTGGGCACGAGACCGAGGGGTGGATCTAACCATGGATAGTATCTCCCAGGTTATCCACGACTGTGAGACATGYGCTGCCATCAAGCAGGCCAARCGGGTGAAGCCCYTGTGGTATGGGGGAAGATGGGACAAGTAYAAGTACGGAGAGGSCTGGCAGATWGATTACATCRCACTGCCCCAGTCCCGTCAYGGCAAGCGYTATGTRCTCACAATKGTRGAAGCYACCACTGGATGGTTGGAGACCTACCCTGTRCCTCATGCCACTGCCCGTAGCACCATCYTGGGCCTTGAAAATCAGGTCCTTTGGAGGCATGGTACCCCAGACAGAATTGAGTCTGACAATGGGACTCATTTCAAGAACAGCCTTATWAACACCTGGGCTAGGGAACATGGCATTGARTGGGTGTACCATATCCCTTACCATGCACCTGCTGCTGGCAAAGTGGAACGGTGCAACGGACTCTTAAAAACCACCTTGAAGGCACTGGGCGGAGGTACTTTCAAAAACTGGGAACAACATCTAGCAAAGGCTACCTGGATGGTAAACACCAGAGGCTCTACCAACTGAGCAGGCCCTGCCCAGTCTGAACCCCTGTATACAGTAGATGGAGACAGGGTCCCAGCAGTACACCTCAAAGGTCTTTTAGGAAAGAATGTGTGGATTAATCCTGCCTCAAGCAAAGACAAACCCATCCGTGGGGTTGCTTTTGCTCAGGGCCCAGGTTCCACATGGTGGATAATGAGGGAGGACGGAGAAACTCGTTGTGTACCTCAGGGGGATTTGATCTTGAATGAAAACCGCATGTAATGTTTGCTGTATGTCTCTGTCACTATTTTGTATATATGTATATAAATATATGTCTGTCTTTAGAGTTAGAATGTATTAGTTTGGGCGTAAAAGCCAACGGATATGGAATAAGGGGTGGAATGTCTTGGGTTGATTTTTTGGTGCCAGTTTTGTTCTGTATTCCTTTTCCGTTGCCATTTATGCCAAAAAAGATGTTTGTATCTTTAACATGTAACCCGGAAGAAGGAGCAGGGGCTGCTGGGAAGCCACAGCGGACAGTTTAACGGCCAGGGCTGCCACGCGATCTGGCTGCTCGAGCTGCTCTCTCTCTCTCTCTCTCTCTCTCTCTCTGCTTCTCGTCATGGGAGTCGCTGGCTTGCTGCATGGAGCAGAGTTACAGTGTCGCGGTTTCTGCTGGCTCAGTTGGTTGGCTTCGGAGGCTTTTCCTCGAACATCCCCTCTGCGTCTCCTGCTGCTCCTGGGTCCCGCCGAGGGAGGGGCCTCACGGCTCCATTCGGTCTGGGATTCCAGGGCGGACCGGGCTGGCAGTGGAGGCACGTGGAGCCCTCTGATTCATCATCCACTGGGAAGCTGGGACTGTGGTACTTTTCTTTCGGTTGGTTTTTTTGCCCTTTTGCCACTGTTACAAGAACCGCCACGTGGGTTTTCCTTTTGTTTTTTTTTTCCCGGGGGCGGAGTCGCTGCCTTGCTGCGTGGCGAGTTTCTTTTTTGTTTGAATATCTGACAGTTACTTTTTATCTGTATCCTTGTTCTCTGACGGTTACTCTTTATCTGTGTCCTGTGGGCACTGTGGTTTTTTTTGTTGTTGTTGTTAATAAACTACCTTTTTTCTCTTCACCTTTTTTTGCCCAGCATCTATTTCTTGTTGGTGGAAAAAACTATCAAATTTATTTTCATTTCAGAGGAAACATTCCCCCTGTAACGTTTTTCCTCTGAAAACATTGTCTCCCAACCGAGACAGATACTTCTACGAAAAGCATGAGTAGCAACTATGATTCTTGCCACTCGGGGACAAGACAAATAAAGAGAAATAACAAGGCATCTCAAATAGTCATGTACTTACTTCTCTGTCCCATCCCCTTTAAAACTGAATGCCATGATGGGTCTATAGATACCAAATGCTCAAATTTTATCAAGAGAATCCATTTTGTAAATAAAGACAATGATGAAACTATCTAGGAACAAATGAAACCAAAACTCTCTTACACTGCTATAATGAAGGAAGGGAACATTCAAATGCAAATATAAATGTACCTGTTGCTCCTTCCCTGTCTCCTTTCAGTGCTTCAAGTACATCTTCTAATGGGGTACACGCTCCAAGGTTGGACAAAGAATAATACTTAGCAGCCAGGGCAAACAAATGTACATTGATAAGCTTCTCAGAGTTTTCACAAAATGCACTGGAAAAAAGGTCATCATCTGCACATAAAAGAAAATATTTTTGTAAACAGTGATTAACAGCTCTCTAATAGGGCTGACGGAGAATTACAGGCAATAAATACTTAGTATCAGACATAACTGACCATTTCTCTTGCTTGCTTAAGTGGGAAAACTCCTTATTTTTCTTCAGCTGCATTCCCCCTTCCGAACCGAGGTCAAATTTTGCTCTTAGCTGAACTAGTGTAAATGTGGAAAAATCTGTTGTTTCAGCAGACCTGCTTTAATATAACTGACAAATGAATTCAGCCAACATTAACACTTTTCTTTTGTTTACAAATTTGCTAATTATACACGTCCTAGTCAGCCCCATCTTCCAATATATGTATGTTACTACATTTTTGTTAAGGAATGCAGCTGTTCAGTATATAAAATGTTTTGATTTCCAATTACTCAAGTCATGTACTTTCCAAGCTGCTTTGTAACTGGTGAACACTGGGAGAAATAAATTGATTTCTATTTCCAATTAAGTGGGGGCCAAACTCAGATTCCAATGCATATTTTGTTAGGTTCATGATTAAATACTTCATTTAGTAGTTTCAAAAATATACATTTATTTTTAAGAGAAACATTTGTATGAATAATTTATTAATTCTGAGATTGTTTGGTATTGTCTAATACCTCTCTATTTTAGCTAAAACTTTGTAAGTTCACCCTTTGTGTAGTTTTGCCAATAATTTTTATATATTTTCTTTTCAATTCTTTTAAATATATAAAAGGTAACCAGTCCAGCAAACAAACTGTTACAAAGATTTGGAAAAAGTCTCCTGGCTTTTCTTTGGTGTCATGGGTAGATTTTGAGCAAGTACATACCTAGTCCAACAGCTTTCCTAAGTCTGGCATGACAATGGATACAGCTGTTTTTTTGTGATTTTAGCTCTAATGCTCTTAATTTTCTGGAATGACCACAATGAAATGTCACGCATATATAACAATCCATGGAAAACAGTTCCAACCATGTCAACATGTTAATTTTCATGGTATGATACTAAAAAGGCATGAGTGCAGCAAACAAATTTTGTATCTAAGAAAGAATAAAATAAGCTATGACCAGAATTAACATGGTTTCATTGTCTGCACAGCACTTCTTGCTCTACTTCTCTCTGCTACAAAATCAAAAATGAAAGCCACTTTTCTCTATAAACAACTTCCTTGTGTGAACATGCAAATTTTAGTTAGTGTATCCTTCATGAAGGATAAGATTGTAAAAAGATATTAGAGATGAGAAATAAAGACCGCAACTTTTAGGGAGAAGGGGCTTTGCTTTCCAACATCTTTTCTGTAAGATTTATTACAGAAAGATAAGAAATTAGATGTGCTTTCACTTTTTCAGCAGCTGACATAAAATATATTTACTATTCTTACAAATCTCACTTAACTGAAATAAAATACCCATCTTCTATAAGATCCCTGAACTCAGTTGTTTGGTGGAAGAACATGACAGAAGTAGCAGGATCTCATACAAAATTGCTAATGTATCACCTGTGATAACACTCCCACCAAACTTAAATTGTTGTCCTGACTTGCCAACTATAAGAATGGAACCAACTGCATTAGGGCATCTGAAGCCTAACTTCAAGCTATGAAWTGGCAGTTCACAAACTACATTATTTATGAACATTAAAAATGGTAGTTTTCTTGAAATGTTTCTATTCTGGAAGTTCACAAGAGGAAATCTGTTTTTAACCAGTCTATACATTTGCAAACATATCTTCAGAGGAAAGAAACATAAGCCCCAAAGTTGGACTCATAGTACAAACAGTAATTTACAGTAAAATATGAAAATACTTAAACACAGATTTGTCTGTGCCTGTGTCCAATTTACAGCAATGAAGTGATAAACAAAATGCAATATGGCAAATGTCAGCTTTTTGATGCATATAATCCAGTTTCTGAATCTAAATAGGGATCTTAATTTTTTTCTGCAGGGGACAGGTGGAAACAAGCGTTCCATCCTCATATGGTCATTATACTGAAACTATTTTGAGCAAGGAAGAGCAATTCCTCCTTATATTGGGTTTCAAGATCCCTAATGGTTGGTTTCTGATCCCTAAAGTTACTGAGCTGCACTAACACACTCAAGCTATGATACCACATTTCTCTCTCGTAATTTTAATGCAGGCTGGCAGTACAATAATTTGCAAATRTAAGTWGATGTCTGCAGGTATCTTCACTGACATTCTACTACGAAGTATTTTCATCATMTGACTGGGTGGACAGATACCATGCATAAGTGTAAATGAGTAAGACATGAGCCAACAAATCAGCAAGCACATGCCCACTTCACTACAGAGCATTCTGTTAAACAGCATATTATAATTTAAAAGTCAGAAAAAAAGGGGCAATTCTTCCTTTTTCATTTTAATTAGCAGAAATAACCCCTGCAGAAAACAAAGAGGAAATGTTATAATCTGGGCACAGCATGAAAGCTTCATACTCTTCAAAAGACATGCTTCCTTGTAGACATAAATTGGCTTTTTGTTCCAGTAATTTCTGCATCAGATTCCCTAACATGCATTCTGAATGCAGATTATTATTTTCCAATTTCAAAATCTACAAAACAATAGTCTGCCTTCCTCATTCTCATTCTACCCTATGGGCCATCACTTAGGTGTTTAAATCATCCCATGGGCCTTCTCTTAGAAACAGGTTAGATCAGAGTAATCTGCTTTTAGTGGGTTTTTTTAAATAATAATTTCATCTAATAATTAGTTTTGTTCCAGCCTCTGTTTACATTCAGTGTTATGCCCTGTTGCTCTGAATAAGTTCTGACTCTGACATTACCTGTCAAGAACATTAAGCCTGTCCTTACTGCTTCCCGACACTTTTCCTTGCTGAGTAGACCACTACTTCCTTTCTATCTGGCTCTTGAAGTTAATTCATAATCCAGTGTCACTTCCATGCACAAATAAACTCTGTGGCATTTTTCCCAAATAACTCAAGCCTTTAAAAGTCCTTCAGTTAATATTTTGAGARGTCTTTAGATCCAACAGAGAAATGTTGCTAGTGATGGAGCCATTCACAGCTCTTCAATCTCTTTCTGAGTCCAAATCATTATCTTAGCTTGACTTCTATGCCAAAAAGCGCACAGCTCCACATGCTACATTCTGTGGAGCCTTCTCTGACACTCCACGCGCTTCCTGCCCCCCGTGCCATTGACCTTAGGATTGCAGAGCTAACGCAATGTGACAGCTGTCTACACTCCATACGCTTCGGCACGATGCAGGCTTTTCTCAGCTAAGTGCTTTGTCAGAGATTTTATCTTGGGTTTGAAAATTATCTCTTTGCTTGGGCTCAGTCCCCTCAAATACCACAGCTTTCAGTTGCTTTATCTTCATTTCTGTGCCCTGCCTGAAGGAGCATTAGTGCTGTATTTCCCTCCTATTTGGACTGCAGTACATTCAGGATCGCGGTTTCCTAGCTGGCTTCCTCTTCAGTTATGTGAAAATTATTTAAAATACGACGTGCTTCTTAAATAGATCTTGTCAGAAATAAAACAGCTGTCTTCCTTTGCCAGACACACTGACTATACACCGGAAAGCGGTGTTCAAGCCTTTTCCAGCTGTCCTTCGCATCTCCAGTTTCAACACTCGGAGGACTTTTAACTGTTACATCTTTCCACTGGTGGAGGAGTTTTGTTTGTTTTGTTTGAGGTTGGGTTTTATTTGTTTTACTGCTGTTCTTCAGAAATCAGAGTGAAGGAGTCTGACAATTTGGAGCTTCACTTCGTTTCCAAACGCAATTCCCACCCTACCTAGGCTCCCTCTGAACCGCGACGGCTGCACACACGACCCGCTTCCCTGGAACCGGCCAGCGGCGCCGCCGCCCCGAGATCCGGGCGCCTCCCGGCCCCACTCACCGCACGGCGCCGC
>NW_026623986.1:24575-33805 GCF_030028575.1 Malurus melanocephalus | reverse complement strand
CGACCGCGACATGGCCCCGCGCGCGGCCCGTCGGCGCCGTGGCGGAGCTCGATGACGTCGTCTCTGTGCGCGGCGCCGGCAGCGGGATGGCGGCTGCGCGGCGCGAGGGGCCTGGGTCGGCGGCGGCCAGGGCGCGCTCGGCGACACGTGAGCCCTGCCGAAAGCGGCGGTGGAGGCCCGTCTTGCTGCGCAGCGTTGTCGGCAGCATCCAGGAGGGTGAGCCGGGGTCGCTGGCTGGTCTGAGGTGGCGCCGAAGAAGGCCCTACTCCTTGGCCCAGCTTCGAGCGGCCTCGACCCGAGCGTCCCAGCTGGGGCCAGCCCGGCCAAGCTTAGCRAGGGATTTGGTCTGGCTGAGCCCGCAGCCCCGCCTCGCCTGCGGCCCGAGTGGATGCTGATGGCCGTGGGCTTGGGTCTGGGGGCTGCAGTGCTGGCTGGGGCGGCCGGTGTAAGCTGGAGCTTCCAGGGCTCGAGATTGTAGCACCTGGGCCTGGTGGTGATGGTTCTCGGGTTTAGGACTCGCTTTTAGTCTTCTATATAGAAAGCTGTACGTTTAAAAAGGAAGTATGTTTGAATAAAAGTTCAGACTAGTGATAGGTAATTATGCAGATATAAAAATGAATAGGCAAAAGAGCATCAGCTTCAGCAGCATTTCGCTGAAGTTGCAGCCTTGGAGAATGAACAAAAGAAAAGGTTGGAACTAATATGACTTCCCTTTAAAAATTTTTTCCTTAGTGAATATTATGAAGGTCAATAGGTCTTATGACTGATGCAATAAAACATAATATAGTAGGAAAAAAGCATGTTTCGCTTCAACTTTCATAAATTTTCTATAATGGTCAAGACTGAAACAGCCAATATCTGTGCTTTTCTTTAAACGTAAATGATTCTGTGACATAGCTATAGAAAAGCTCTTCCTGGACAATAAAATACTATTTAAGTGAAAAGATTATTAATATAGAGTGATACTGTGATTTAGTGACTATTTTTCCTGTGATGTAGCAGCTGCAGGCTTCTACTGCTGCTGCCAGTGTTATTATCAGTGTCCGCTTGAGACTGCCTTTAGGAGCTTATTTTCAAATATATTTTGATGTTGCTTATGAAGCTTTCAAAATCAGGAATGAAGTGAAATGTTCTCTTCATCTTGTCACTGGATTCGTAAAGTATTGGCAAAGGTGTGTAATGTTGGGTGGGCATTCATAGCAATGTTTGCAGTGTTCTCTCAGGGGTGTAGGCAATAAATTTCACTGAATCTGTACAAGCTGCAATACTGCAGTAGGGAACACACTCATAATAGTGTTTTTTTCTTTGAACTTACAAATGGTCCTTATTAAAATTGCCACACGTATTGTCTTTTTCCAGTTCGGAAAGAAAACAGATTGAAAGAGCCCTGACAACAATTGAATTTTGTTTGGTACTAGTTTAGAGCACATGTGCTTAACTCCCTTTTTCTTATGTTTCCAGGACGAGGATTTGCATTTCGGAGAAAACAGAAGATTGAACGACAGTACAGGAGATTACTGAAAAAGAGAAAACACGTGCATTCACAACAGGATAATCAGTTTACTGATACCTATCCAGAGCACTTGAAACATCTTTACCTCGCAGAGGAAGAGAAGCTTAAGAAGCAGTGCAGGACTCCAGATGATTCAGCGTCATCAGAAGAAAAGCTTAATAAAGCAGCACAGTAAGTTTTCAAAGTATGTCTTTTAAAAAAAGTATTTTTTCCATCACTAAAAAATATTTTAGATCCTAACAGTTCACATTGAATTCAGTGTGGTGGTTTGCTTTTCTAAAAATTTCATTATTTCTTAAATTCTTTTTCCTGGTTATTGGACATATAAATGGCACTATAACTAGTTTGGTCCTTGACACAATGAGGCGCCATTGCACAGTACTGCCACCAGATGGAGAATAAAGCAAAAACTTTTTGGTTTTTTCTGAGTGGTATTTCTAAATGAAATGATGAGCCAATGCCTTCTCTTTGTTTTTGATTGTATTACGGCTTACAAAGCTTATATTAAGTGTGAAATGTCTTTGCTTCCACATTGTTTATGAAGAAGCTTTATTATAGGTCAGAAAAATAATTTACAACTAAGTAACCATAAAAATCCACTCAAAGTAGTGTGATGGTAAATGCTAAACAAATGGTATTAGTTTTCTTCTTCGTTTTCTTTGGTAAAAGTTACATGGGCAGTGTCTTATATTGCAATGTGGGAGGAAATTAATTTCAGTTCCTTATTTCACACCATTAAAGACAATAGTGTACCTATTTTGTGCATAATTTCAGAACATTAATATACTATCTTATTCAAGAAGAAATTTCTAGAAAGGCATTGTCACTACTGTGCTTTGTTACCTTGCTCTGTCACCATGGCAGGCAGTTTGCTAACAGCTAGCTGTCCTCATCTCTCTGCAGTTTCTTCCATGTGTTGGAACTAGAAAGAGATAATGCAGCTCTAAGCTAGTATATTCAGGTTTTCTAGCTCTGAAGAGCTTGTATGATGGGGAAGACTGTTAGGGACTCTTTAAGCTTCATGAAACATCATCCATGTGAAGATATAGCAGRTAAGATATATGTATTACTAAGATTGGTGTGCAGTCCAGTCTTTGGTACATCTGGCACTGAAGGAGTTTAGTTTGTAGCGTTTTCATGCTCATGCATGGCATGGAAAGGTGTTGGGTATAATGCCAGAGAGGTGCAAACAATCCATTCAGTGTAGAAGGATAAAATCTGAAATGAAATTCTRAAATTCTGTAATCTGTATTTGTAATTAACTTCCCTGAATATGCACAAACTAGTGGAAGACTATACTGTGCTTCTGCAGTGGCTTTGGTATCTATGGTTATCTCTGCTTGGTGACATCAATGTCTGAAGAACRTGTGCTTTTTCTTCCAGGTCAGTTGTGACTCAAGGGAAGTTTAAAAATAAAACGTCCAATCAGAAAGCAAAAGAAGTGTATGAGAAAATAAAGGCTGAGCATGCTAGAAGGAAAGAGGTAAATCTTAAACAACGCTCTTTCTTGACTTTAGACAAAAACTAGATTAATAGTAGTTGATAATTTCTACTTCTCTCTCTTCCATCTGAACTCAGAGAGGACCATAGGAAGTACTGGTTCTCTTTCAGTCTTTTTCAACTTGACAGTAGTATTCAGGCATGCTGTCATTCAAAGGATCATTCTCTTTGTTCTTGCATTTTTGACTTGCAGTTGCCGTTACCAGGATTTTATTATGTCTGTTGGTACATCAAGAAAAGCTTAGAGCTTGATCTGCACACCCCAGTGGATTATAGTAGACCTCTTAAATATTGTGGAAGGGGAAATAATACCATCATCTTGTGATGAAAAATGAAATACCCATCCTATTTCTTACAGTATTATCGTAATACAGTCTTCATTTTATCTTTTTATGTACTTTGACCAACAGTGAGACAATTAAATGTAATAGTAGCCATTAGCTAAAATCTTTAGTCTAAATTCCCTTCATTTGAATTCAAGTTGAATTACTTTTACAGGACATATCTTAATATTACTGTTGTTGAATAGCTCAAGTGAATTTGAGAGGTCCTTATTTAACTAGTTTTTTCTCTCCCAGGACATTGTTTCTTGCACTGTCAAATGGCAGACAGTGTAACATTATAGAAGTTGTGTAACTTCCTGATGACATTAAATTTCAGTAGCTGCTATATAAATATTACATAAATACATAGCTGTATAAACCACACGATTTCGTCAGTTTAGCTGCATTTAGTTTTGTGCAAGGTGATCTGTGTTTGTAGGTGAGTTGCATGGTTATTCAACCGATGACTGCAGTTTTTTGCAGATTATTAGCTACAGATCATGTCAAAATAAATTAATCTTATGGCCAGCTTATTTAGAGAAAATGGGAACAAGCAAAACCCCAGCATGACTGCAGGGAGTCTTGAGCAGCTTCTTTGAGCAGCACATAGAACTTGCTTGAGTGGAGGTGTTGGTATTTTTAGCTTTATGCAAGATAATTAGGCAAAACTTAGCTAAGTGCCCCAGTAACAGTAACCATTTAAGTGGAATATTGCATGATGAAAAAATTAAGCATGTACTTTGCCCTCATGTGTTAGGAAACACTGGATTTGCGGTTATTTATCTTGGGGAGAGAAATAAGCCTAACCACACCATTTTGGCCTCCACAAAGGCCTTTTTAGGTCATAAAAAGCTAGGATTTAGTAAAGATCAGAAGAAATAGGAATGTAAGTAGCAACTGTTTAAGTAAGGTGATTGTTCTTGCTTTGAAGTAAACATTTGGTTGGTAACTGGATGTTGTTTACAAGAGTATGCTGAACAAAAAAATTATTAGATAGGAAGTGAATTGAAGGTAAGTTGGAGCTGATGCTACTCTTTTTTAAAAAGGGGAATGAAATATTAGTCATTATGGTAAAATAAGTCAAGTCTGAATGGAGAGAGGTTATCTGCATATTTTTGCAAGTGCTGTTTATTTCATTGGGTTCTTTTTCCTGAGGCCTCTTAGATTTCTGTTTAGAAATCTTTTAATGAGTTATATCTGGTTAATTTTATATGTCAGAGAGCAATCCTTACTAATTTTTGTACATCGCACAAGCAGTGGAAAACAAAAATAGGATTGTTAAATTATCATCTTTTCAGACATTCTGTAGAAATGCTTGCCTATGTGGTCAGCATGGCACTGTATTTCAAAGAGTAAACCTTATGAGAAGGAATTATCCAAATGAACTGAAACAGTCTTTCAGTCTGATTTGCGATGTCTTGCATAATTTGGTAGAACATAATAAAAGTGAAGCTGGTTATTTTATTTGTTATGGATGTTTACCCAAATTACTGAATAAAATTACAACACTAAAGAAGGGGGTGTTAGCTAAAATCTGAACATAATATTGTGGTGAATATCTATATAGTGTTAGCATTCCATCCATATATAGTTAACATTAGTGGTTTGGTGTTATGCATGCACTCCATGAAGGAAGGTTTTATAGGTGAAAATTTTATTAGGATTTGTGGTTTTTTTCCCCCTCTCTCTTAAAAGACAGCAGTCTGGGTTGCTTCAARGAGGGTGGGTCACTCCTAGTTTGGTCTGGATTAATTTAACCTAGATAATCGTGTCCTAGTATCACAGACCTGCCCAACTCATGGCCCAGATACATCCCATGTCCTTCTGCCTATCCCATGCGGAGGTGTCTGATATCCTAGCACAGCTGGATTGGCAAGATATTTACATGGGAGCTGCTGCATCACCTTTTTCTTTTTTGCACTCAAGAGGAGAAAGTGGGGAATTTTTTGTCAATTCATCATTTCAGGAGAATAGTCAAGGAGCACATTTCACAAAGGAAGTAGTGTGCGTTGCAGCAACAAACCTTATTGTAGGATGTTCTTCTGAAGAAAACTTGGCTCTTCTCTTCAAGCTTGAGGCTGTGTTTTGATTTCAGTATGTGCTGAAAAAGCATCCTGATTCAGAGCAATGCTGTTCCTAGTGTCAGTACAATACCTAAAGGCTAGTAGCTAGGCAAAAATAAACTTCATTTCTTACAGATAGCTTCATAGTCACAGAAGGTTTGTAATTGTTCTGTAATTATAATCGTATATATTTATTTAATTTCAGGAAGCAGAAAAAAGAAAACAACRAAGAGAAGAAGCTCAACGTTTGTACAAGCAAAGGAAGATGGAAGCTTATAAAATACTGAGTAAGAAGACAAAGAAAGGGCAGCCAAATCTAAATTTACAAGTAGAATTTCTTCTTCAGAAAATACAGAAAATAGATAACATCTGCATACATTGAGTTACCTGTGGACATATTATTAAACTACTTTCAATAAATACTGTCTTTTTGCCTCTACATTACTTTCATTATTGCCTTGATTTATCTTGTCAGTTGAGTAATGGGATGAAAATATGTATTCTATGCTGAGAGTGAAAGGGATCTGGTACCTTAAAAATAAATGGTCTGTATTTCTAAACTTAAATTCTATTAGCTGTAAAACATCCTGAATTCAAAATAATAGGCCATAGCACCATCTGAACGTGAAACTAATACTCCCTGCAACTGTGACTACTCAAGTTATACTTATTTGGGAGGACTGAAATGATGCATGTGACTTATTTGATATCTCATGAACTGATAATTCTAGAAGCACATTTTGTGTGATGTTGGGTATCTTTGTCAGATGGACTAGGATAGCTATTTTTTTATCATTCTCCACAAAGAATAAAACTTGCCATGGGTCTAAAAGTGGTTTGAATGTAAAGATCTTGGTAAAATAATTGTTGGTCCATTCATTAAGCTGCTTTGTAACTGGACCTACAATGTATGAATTGCTCTAGTCTGGGATTCACAGTGCAGTTCTGTTAAAATTTATACACAGAGTGCAGAATAATAAAGCAGTCCTGAATGAATCACACAGCTGAACACAACAGAGCACCAGTGTATTGTGTTCTGCAGCCACTTTTTAGGAGAGGGATCCTTATTTTGTTATAGTGATTTCTCTCCCTAAATTATTTTTTCTTTTGTTAGTTGAAAGTAGTCACTTACTACAACATAGGTTATTTATTTTCATTTTTTTCCTTTTTTTTTCTCTTGCTCTCTCACATTTTTTTTCTGCTGTGATATAATGAAGTATGAGGACAAACTGCAAATGGCAGATGGAAAGTACCAGATGCACAGTTGCTGATATGTCACTTGAATCTAAAAGTCAAATGCTGGCATGAAACTAGAAATACTTCTCCTACGTAAYACTTTAAAAACCTAAAACTACTCTAATACATATTATGTTTTCAGTCAAAGCACAACAAAAAGCAGTTACACATTGCTTAAAGAAGGCTCAGTGAAACATGGAAGACTGATGATGTTAGATTATGGAAAGACTTAATTTTTTATCATTCTTTTGTTAATATTTACATTCAATTTATTTTATTGTTGGTTTAAGTTAGCTCAAATATACATAAATAAATACACTTATTTTCAAAATAGAATCCTAAATTACATACTTAATGAATTTTTAAATTTTTTCTCACTTTCAGGGACCACTTGTAGATTTGTACATGAAAGTATCCTCCAGAATAGTCAGGCTCCGGCTATTAAGTGCTTCTTTCCCCAAGAGTTCCATATGCTTATCGAGTGTTTTTGTTAAACAGTCTTCAGGCTGATAGATTCCATGCTTCCTACCTACACCAGTTTTGGATTGCTTACTGGTAATAAGACTGCTGTGTTTTTGTTGAGTATTTTCCAGGAGGGAAGGAAGAAGCTGCCCTCCACAGATGGCTATCTCATTGGCAGGATATTTATTTGGTCTCAGCATGTAGGATTTGCTGTGCACATACGAACTTTGAATTGGGTGTGCACACAGTAAATGTGATCTGTTCCACACCCATCAGATTTACAGCTGCTGATCTGGACAGATATTGAGCATTTGACGCCTCTAGAAATTTTACAGCATGTTTACCTACATGGCACAAAATTAGCTTTTTCAGCATCCCTGAGGGTTGGCAACAAAACATCCAAGTCTGTATCCACACTACTGGATTTGCAACAGTTACTCAATGAGCTGTCTTAAACAAATGAAAACATTTGGTTATCAAACTTCATGTGACAACGTCATGGATACAAAAAGTCCACTAATATGAAACATTTAACAACCCTATTTGTTAACAAATTAAAGCCAACCTTATTTTTTATAAGCACAGTTCCCTTTGCTTCAGTGTCCCTTTTCAGTTTGCATCTTATTTCTTGAGGATAATTAAAAATCCCCCAACATTCTGCACTTAAAATCACAGAGTGTGCATCTGCTGGAGGCAGAGTGTCTCCACACTCTAAAGATGCAATATGTGATATTTTGCATTCCATTATAATAATTAATGTAGATTTAATCATCTCAGAAAAGTAGGTTAAAATACTTGCTTGTGAATACAGCACATACATATAATTCTCCAAAGACAATGCAATGAAAGCTTCCTTTTAATACTTTTGTTTTCTTCAAATTATCCATTCCGTAAAAATTATAGATATAAAAAGCATGATATATTCTGTGTAAATTTTTAAATGATATCCATGATATTTTCTCTTATTTAATTTTGGTGGGGTTTTATATTTATTTCCTTGCAGATGATATAAATAAAACTTATCTTCAATGGAAAATGATGTTTGAGTTTAATAAGGCAGACCATGTTCCTTTTAAAGTAATCTGGTATGCATTAAATTACTCTTAGTGGTTGATAAAACAGCACACATTAAAATATCAACTTATTTGAGGTGTATTTTTTGCAATTATTGTATAGGTGTCAATATGTTGAATTGCATTGCAGGTCTGAAAACACAGAACTAGTTAATATGCCCTGAGCTTAAGATTAAAACAAAGGGGATATGATTTACACACCCATCTACACTTAGGTACCTGTAAACACTGGTTTCTTAAGATAGTCACTTTTTATTTTAAAACAATGTCTTGTTGTCCAGGTGGTAGTGATTACTGTTATCGGTGTTGTTTTGAAACCAATTATATATATAATTTTGTGGAAATTTCAGTTTCTGAACCCGCAAGTATATGAGCTGCTGCTCTTCGACCGTTGCWGGACTCTGCTCTGAAGGCAGTGGACGTATGCTGATAAATTGCCTTTGCACTAGGAGCAATAAATCATGCCAAAACTTACAAATGTTTTCTATTTAACAAATATTTTCTTTGGGAGTGCAGAAAGGGGACAAAACACATTTACCTACACAGGAACACCTTTCACTTCTGCATCATACTTTGTATTAGAGTTACTTGATTTTTGGCTGAATGAGTGGGGGGCAGGGCAGCTCTTCCAGGCCACATCCTCGCCTCCTATCTCTGTTCAGAAGGAGCACACCTAGGAATGCGGTTTAAATTCCAAGTGAATTCTGCATGTTTTTCATATCTTCAACATTCACTGAAGCAATCAGTGAATGAAGCAATCCTAAGGATTTTGATTAGAAGATGGACCTACATTTGATACTTTGTATAATGCAAATAAATATTGTTTGCCAAATTCCTTGATTCTGAAAGGTACAGTTATTATACAAAAACAATATATGGTCACAGCTTTCACAGTAAGACCCTTAATTTTTAAGTATTTTAAACTTCCCGAAGATTCTTGGGTTGTATTGTAAACTCTTTCAAAATAGCTAATCACTTTCCTTGAATTTAGGAAAATTCAAACAAAAGACACTGATATGGTGAAGTTTGGATATTTACTATTTAAGAAAAAACTTGTAAC
>NW_026623986.1:19345-24530 GCF_030028575.1 Malurus melanocephalus | reverse complement strand
GGGGAAAGAAACAACTCAGAAGCAATCTTAACCTGAAACTGTAATGTGTAGGAAAGACCCATTTCCCTAGAATGTCATTCGGCAAATGTGAAATTAAGCTATCTCAGAACTTTTGCAGCTGTAAAAAAAGCCACAGCACTATGAAACACAAAAAACCCACCACCTCCTCCTCCAAAAAGGAGGAATAGCTAGAAGCATCTCTGTATGTCAGTTTGTATTAGGTATGTCTCAAAACAGTGCAATCTCCTAGAAAATTAACTTGATACAGAAATGATTATTCGACCTGTGGTATAAGAAATGTAAGAACAGAAGATTAGTGTATGACTTGTTTGCAGTTTGAATTATTATCTCATGTTTGAGCTATTATTCCTACTCCACCAAAATCTAATTTGTACTGAAGACTGCAGACTTTCTCATCTGTTAACAGTTGCAGATTAATTACAGGCTGAAAAGCTTTTCATTATTCTTTAATTTAATTGTCCTTTAGTTTCAGTTCTATGTTAGTATTAATAAATCTTATATCATTGCAGAGAGTAGCAGAGCATTTTATGTGAAAGAGGTTTATTCTGGAGTGGTTTTGGTATTAGAAATAAGGAAGATGTAATCATTAAAGTGGCGGGGGATCAGAAAAGTGTATTTTTTCTCAGTCTGGAATGAAGGAAGGGGTTTTGTTCTTCTTCCTGGCTTGGCACAGAAGTGTTTTCCTAACTGTGTTTTCTTCTTTGATAAATTAAACATACACTTCCTCATAAATTTATATTTATTAATGCATAGTGACACACCACAGTAAAGTTGGGGGCTTGATAGAAGAGAAAGGAATGGAAAGCACAGACAGTTGGAGAACTGGTAACAACCGTGTGTTTCTTAATGTAAACAACATTCAGCATATATGAAACCACTGTTTTACAAAACTGGTGTGTGTATCTGAAATACCTTTTGTAATTTACCAGAACTTGACATTTAAGGAAATTATTTTGTTATAAGCTCTTTAGGATATATATCCAGGATAGTTCTTCCAGTTTAAGGCAGGGATGCCATTTCAAGTCAATAATTAATCTCAATTGGAAAGAAAAAAAAAAGGTAGAAAATTATTTCCCTTGGTTTAAGTATGGAWAATAAGTACTACAGATTAAAGGGTTATTTATAATCACAAGCCAGTGTTGTATTATTTTGCATTTATTTTAAAAATTAAAATTAATTTCAAATTTTTAGATTAAAAAAACACACTATGAAATTTAAGTTTTTGTCTGGTGAATCTGGATTTAGATGTTTCCCAATTACCATTTCCATAGCAACAGCAAACATATTATGGAAACAACATTAAAACATTTTTAAAGATCTCACATTTGTGGTTACCTAGCTGCAGAAGGTAATGTCAAGTAACTGTCTACACTTCAGCTGAGCCACTCCACAGAAAAGACGGAAAGAAATAATTCACAAAACCAAAGCTTCCACTGGTACTGTGTGCACTTTTTAAGGGCTCTTTTTGTTCTTGGTTAAGAAAAGCCCACTGGGTGGAGGCATGGAGCTAAATTTCATCAGGAGAGAGTAACGTGTAGACTAATCAATGTTAAAAAAGGAAGAGTCCATTAGAACAAAACCCAGCAGCCCTGTTTAATGAAGTCTTTAAGACTTGCTAGCTATTTGAAGTTGTGCATATATTGCTTAAAACATCCCCATTATAATTTAGAATTATTTCTGCACTAGAGAATCAATGGAAAATTTTTGTACATTGCTCAGATGTATGCCTTACTTAATATGCTGCTCACTTACAGTTTCAGTCAAATCCTGCCACTTTCACAAACAATATTGTAACAGTTGCACATGCATTTATCCTTCCTAAGCTACTTGGAAGGCTGAAGCCTTGCAGTATAGAGKCTGCTTTAGTAATTTTTTGACTCTTCTGAGACATAATTGCCAGTTTATCAACATTTGTCTATTAATAGAGGCATGGAAGCTGAGAAAGGCTAACCAATCTACAAGACATTGTGCATTGCACAGCTGTCCCGTCCCACTTGAAAAGAGGGAGTCGGGGAGGATTCTTTTAATAGATTTCTTGGACAAAAAACAAAGCACAAACACAGCAATATTATATCTGAGAACTGTTTATTGATAAAGAAGTGATGCAGGGACATTAGAAGTTACAGGGTAACTTGCTAGAAACTGCTTGCTAGACAGTGTATATTGCTTACTTAACATTGATTGTGTTTGTCAAAGCAGAATGAGAAGTAAAAGATTATTGACAAAAGCAGGGACTGTGACCCAGCCCTTACGCGTGGAACCCCTGCTCTGGTCAAAACCAGAGTTGTTGTTTTGGACTTGGGCCTGGGACCCAGAGAGCATGCGCAAAAGAGAAAGGTGAAAAGTTCAAGACAAGAGGATGAGTATTTTACTTCCTCCCAAGACCCCCAGAGCCCACTACCAAATACCACCGCGCAGGCGTGAGCGCATGGAAATTACTTTTAAACTCATTATAATACAAAGCAGAGACAGGTCATGCATATGTATAGGCGAATTGCGAAACTCGGTGAATGTGTAACATGTAACCTGATATATACCAAGCAGTGCCCGTGCTGCGGTGTGTGCGGCTTTGAGGAGTACCTCCCGCTCGCCCAGCGCTGCAATAAACATACCTACTTCACAACTTAAAATTATATAAGTTGTGGAGTCTTGCTCAGATCATTTTTGGATCATTTTGGCGAGCCAGGCAGGAGAAGCTCTGTCCGGTGCGGGGGCTGTCCAGAATCGGGACTCTTTGGCACGCCCCAGGTCTTTTTTCCTGGAAGAATTCCGCTTCTGGTATGTCCACYGCCCAGGCAGAGCAAGTACCCACTGGCGCTTCATAGGAACGGTATGTTTATCATATATGTTTATCAAGAAGTCTACAGTGCGTACGCGTAGCCAGGGGTTGGTAAGATGCCGGGGACGCCTGGCGCACAACGGATCCTGATAGGGCTTGCAAGCGCCGGCTAGGTTGACGGCCAGGAAAGGTTTTTTGCAACGGTCTGCTGAGTGGGACTGGAGCGAAAAAGTTCTGCTATTACCTAAGTGCAGGCCTGCCAATGACTGTATTAGGAGAAAGGGTGGGCAGAACCTGGTTGTGTGCTTGTATGGAGCTCCGCGACTGAGTGTGTGTGAGTGTGTGTGGAGACCCGGATCCCAGAAGTGAAGCAAAGGTTTTTCGCAACGATCCGCCGAGTGGGATCAGACCAAAAGTTCTGCTATTACCTGAGTACAGGCCTGCCAATGACTGTATAGGAGACAGGAGAAAGGGTGGCAGAACCTGGTTGTGTGCTTGTATGGAGCTCCGCGACTGAGTATGCCTGTGTGTGTGTGTGGAGACCCGGATCCCGGAAGTGAAGCACGGACCGGAACCAGGAAGGGGCGGTTCCCAAGAGCCYGGAGTCAGGCAGTAAGTTATATTTCTTCTTTATTTTATTGTGTAATGCGTGTTTGCTGTGACTGTGTGTCGTGTGGTTGCATGCTGTGTATGATAGTTTAAGCTGCAGCAGTTAAACGGGGCGGGGAGGGAAAAACGGGAAGGGAACAAGAACCTAGGAACATCCCCCCCACTCCAGTGGTTTTACCCGAGGAGATAAAAAGTACACAAAAGGTGGTTAATATAATACAGGTGATCTGGAGTGAATAATATAACACTGGAATAAAATGGGAAATAGTCAGGGTAAAGAAATAATGGCAAAACCCCCCCTTGGGTGTATATTAGTACACTGGAAAGAAATAGTCGGAACAAGAGGAATAGAAAGTAAGAAGGTTCTTATTAAGTATTGTAATAATTGGTGGCATTTATATAAATTAGATTATGGGGCAAAATAGCCACTTTTGGATCTTTAGATTATAAAACCCCCTGCAGGTAATGCTGTTCTTGAGGAGAGAGGGAAAGTAGGATGAAGTCTCCTATGCAGATATGCTTTTCACTCTCCGAAATCACCCTGAGTGTCAGAGAGACTGCGGGATGGCACCACCACAAGAACCCATGGTACTGGCTTTGGAAAGAGAAAATAAAGCTACTAAAAGCAGACTTAAGAGGTGCTGTTCAGCATGCAGTATAGGTCAAAGATGTACTAAACCAGACAAGGTTYATCAGGCAGCAGCACARGAACAAGAATTAACTGATTTTCTTAAGCCCCCTCCTAGGAAGCGAGAGGATGAGGCAGACTCAGAGGACATGCMGTCTCCAGCAGGGAGCCCGGTCTCTGCCAGAACACAGGGGAAGCTGGGGCAGGTCCTGCAAGCACCTCTACGGGAGGCAGTAGGGCCTGAGGGCAATACAGTGCTGATCAAGGTACCTTTTTCTACTATTGACATAGAAGCTTGGGAAAAGATTGCAAAAGATTATCAAACCAATCCAATAATCGCAAGTAAACATTTATGTCTTATAATGAAACAACATAATCCCGATTGGAATGATATTCAGTTGTTACTGGAACACTTAATTTGGAAAACAGCATAAAATTTGGGTGAAAATTATTAAAAAGTACGACAAGAGGATCACAAAGAATATTTGCCACTCCAGGACCCGAAATGGGATCCAAATAGAACARCTGAAATGGCTAAACTACAGGCTTATCAGGAGTGGATAGTAAAAGCCATGGAAAAGGCAATGCCKAAAACCATTAATTGGTCAGCACTGTATGCAATCAAACAGGGCCCCTCCGAGTCCCCCACTGACTTTCTGGATTAAAAGATGCTATGYGCAGAAACACAACACCGGACCCTGGGTCAGAGGTGGGGATACAACAGCTAGTGTGTCTCTTTTTGGGCCAGTCACAGTGGGAAACTCCAGAAACTGCGTTCAACAGAGAGTAGAAATTTGGAAGTATTATTAGATGAAGCTTGGAGGGTGTACAGTAACCGAGAAGCAAAATATAAAGAGGGAGTCAAGGAGTTAGTAACATTGGTGGAAAAAATGTAGAAGGGAATAACCAGAAAGGGAGTCAGAACCAAGGAAAAACCAAACTGCACAAAAAACAGTGTGCATGCTGCAGGAAATTCAGGCATTGTAAGAATGAATGCCCAGAGAGGAAGAATACGTATCCCAATAAGAGATGGGATAATTCTGAGGAGAAAGAGATTGCACATGTGAGGGAAGACTGAAGAGGACCAGGGGATTCCAACCTAGCAGATCCCCTGGTTATAGTAAAGCTAGAGGAAAAGGAGAAAGAAG
>NW_026623986.1:16185-17715 GCF_030028575.1 Malurus melanocephalus | reverse complement strand
GGAAACGAGCTGGCGGACAGAGAGGCAAAAAGGGCAGCAAATGGTCAGATAACAACAGAAGGAGCCCTGATCCCAGATGGGAAGGTCTCCCTAGAAGGTAAGCCTAAGTACAATGAAGAAGATAGGAAGTTAATTAAGGATGAAAAAGAAACATATAACCAAGAGGGATGGGCTATTACAGCAGAAGGAGGGATAATAATACCTTCTCATTTGTTGTGGTCATCAATTAGGGAGGAACATCAGAAAACAYACTGGGGTGYRGATGCTCTGTATAATTATCTAAATGATAAAATTATCACCAGGCRTTTACAAGATACCATCAAGCAGGTAACCCGGCAGTGTGACATTTACCTCMAGACTAAACCCAAAATTACTTGCAAAATAAAACTTGGTCAAATTGGAAGGAGCCATGGACCTRGACAGAAGTAGCAAATTGATATCACAGAACTTTCAAGAAAAGGGGGGTATTGATATTTGTTGGTATTAACAGATCACCTTTTCAGGGTGGCCAGAAGCCTTTCCCACCAGAACTGTCAAGGGTTTAGCTACTCAGGAAGTAGCTAAAGTATTGTTGCAAAAAAAAAAAAAAAATAGAGACCATCTATATGGTGGCTTTGGGCAAGCCACTCAGAAAGATTGAAAAGCATGTAGCCAGAACCCGAAGTCAAGGTTTAGATGGTCCTGTATGTGATATTCAGTCTGGAGATTATGTATATGTCAAGTCTTTTGCAGGAAAAACTCTGGAGCCACAGTGAGAAGGACCATTTCAGGTACTCCTTAGCACTTACACCGCAATTAAAATCAAGGAGTAGAACGCCTGGATTCATTATACCAAAGTGAAGAAGGCTCGTAATTCTCCATGGAAGGTCATGCAAGTTAAACCAGGAAAATTATTTTTCTCATGATCATAATTATAATCCAGGGATGGGAGAGTACCTCTAGCCAGGACAATACTGATTAGCCTTGGTCTCAAGGTATCTGGAAGTATACTGGATCCATGGGGAGGTATTCTGATGTAAAGGRTTTAAATCTGTTAACTGTGGTTACACACAAAAATCAGTTATATGCAAGACAGGAATGGGAAAAACAAAGGTTGTAGCAACTTCAGAGGACTATAGGTGAAGTAATCAAAATAAGATGTTGAATGGTTAATAGGAATGYTTATGAAAAAGCAATCCAAATAAGTGTCTCGACTACCCTTACTGATAAGCATGACAAAATTTCTACTAGTTCAAGTAAATTAGACTGTTAGTATACTTTTAAARTTAAGACAACCCCTGCAGTCTTCTCTATTATCATTAGGGAGTAAACAGTGGCAAGTTTCAAAAGTGTTACCAAAATGGAAAGAAGTTGAAGAACAGAACCATAAATTAATAAATGCACTTGGTATGGTCCAGCACATCCTTAGCCCTTAGTTGTATACAGGCCCAACGATGGACACAGTCAGCAGCTGCCTTAATTATAAGAGAAGGTAATGAAGGCACTTTTCCCATTGAAATTCGGAAAATTGTTTGGGACAATGCCACTGAT
>NW_026623986.1:6219-14882 GCF_030028575.1 Malurus melanocephalus | reverse complement strand
GACTGTGACCCAGCCCTTACGCGTGGAACCCCTGCTCTGGTCAAAACCAGAGTTGTTGTTTTRGACTTGGGCCTGGGACCCAGAGAGCATGCGCAAAAGAGAAAAGTAAAAAGTTCAAGACAAGAGGATGAGTATTTTACTTCCTCCCAAGACCCCCAGAGCCCACTACCAAATACCACCGCGCAGGCGTGAGCGCATGGAAATGACTTTTAAACTCATTATAATACAAAAGCGGWGACAGGTCATGCATATGTATAGGCGAATTGCGAAACTCGGTGAATGTGTAACATGTAACCTGATATATACCAAGCAGTGCCCGTGCTGCGGTGTGTGCGGCTTTGAGGAGTACCTCCCGCTCACCCAGCGCTGCAATAAACATACCTACTTCACAACTTCAAATTATATAAGTTGCGGAGTCTTGCTCAGATCATTTTTGGATCAATGCAGGGCCTGATCCTGGAAAAAACAGTCAACATTTAAATGGAAAATATGTCACTGAGTTGTAGACAGGTGGGTACAGACTTCCGTGGGAGGATGTCAGGAGACCTCTGCCATCATCTGCAAAAGGACCTGATGTTGTGGGAGAGAGAAAAAACCCATGAGGAACCAGTGAAGGTCCAAAGAAAAGCTCACAATTCCCCTGATCATCCTTGGAGCACTCTGGGGATCTGGGTTTCAAGACCAGATCCTTGAAATGAGCTGCTTCGCTTCTACATCAGAACCATGAGAAAGGGATTCTCTGTTCCTCACACAGCTTCTCTGAAGAAACTCCAGCCTCAAACACAGATCTGACAGCTGTCAAGATGCCACTGGCTTTGCCAAATCTGACCACAGCTGGCCCCTGATGCAGTAAAATGTTGAATCACCGGAATCTGAGAATTGTCTGGAGGATCATCAAGGAAAAACAGAAAGATTTGCAGGCAACTTGCAATGCATTTGCCAGTTCCAGGCTCCATGGAAACCCGACCTGTCAAATTTCCTCCAAACAAGGCTCAGATGCTCAAAATTGCCTGTGGGAATAAGCATTTCTGATGACAGTACACAACTTAAGGTTGCAAAGAATCCTCAAGTAGAGAGGACATCACATCCTGGGGCAAGGGTTTGTATCACAAAATCCTGCGCCCCAAGAGGTTGCAACCCCCCAAGGAGGGGAGGGTACCCTCACTTTTCCCAGGGCTGACATCTCCTGGGGCAGTGGGAGAGGGTCGGGGGGACACCTCAATGTCCCCAAATGTCCCCAGGTCCCACCCGGCCTTCTCTAGCACTTGCATTTCCCACCTGAAGGGACACAAAGGTGACATTTTGGGAATACTGATGTGACACCAGGGGTGGCCCAAGTGACACTGGGGACACTCAGGCGACATTGGGGACACTTTGGAGACACCAAAGTGACACAGGAGACATTGGGGAACCCCCAGGTGACACCAGGGGTGACAGAGGGGACACAGTGACATCAGGAGTGCCACTCACTGAAGAGGACTAGCACCCCAATGACCCTCAGCACTGCGGCCACCTTGAGGCCACTGATGGGCAGGTGACGCCAGTCTGGGGAGGGGACAGCAGAGACACCTTGGGGACAGCTGGGGACACCTTGAGGACATTCCCAGTCCCTCCCAGTATCACCAGCATCCCGAGGCTTTCCGGCTCCATGCCATGACCTTTGACCCCTGGGGGGGAGGGGGAGTCACTGGAAATCCTGAGCGGGGCTGGACTGGGCAAACTGGGAGGGACTGGGGGCAACTGGGATGAACTGGGAGGGACTGGGAGGGACTGGGGGGGACTGAGATGAACGGGGGTGAACTGGGTGCCCCACTCACCTTCCCAGAGCAGCCTCGGGAACTGGAAATGGGAGGGGGTGGAGCCAGAGGAAAGGGGCGGGGCCAACACTGAGGTTTGGTCTGGGCGGGGCTGGGACAGACTGGGAGTGAGACAGGGGTGAACTGGGGCATACTGGATAACACTGGGACGTACTGGGATATACTGGGGGGCATTGGGAATGCTGGGAGTGACACTGGGGTGAACTGGGATGGGCTGTGGGAGGGAGTGGGGGATACTGGAGCATACTGGGGACACTGGAAATGCTGTGGGAGGACACTGGGCTGTACTGGGAGAGCCTGGAGGGGGACTGGACTGTACTGGGGATGAACTGGGCTGTACTGGGAGAGCCTGGAGGGGGACTGGACTGTAGTGGGGATGAGCAGGGCTGTACTGGGCTGTACTGGGGCGGGGGTTGAATGGGCTGTTCCCGCCTCCACTGCCTCCCATTGACTGATGCACCCGCCGGTCACCAACTTCAGCCAATCAGCGCCAGGGGGTGGCGCCTGAAGGGCAGCATCATTTGTGTCTCCTTTGCCTACAACTCCCGTCATGCCCCGCGATCCAAAGCATTTCSCCCCCCCCCCCCCGCCCCATTCCCCCGGGATTCCCATAAAAGCTTCCCAGACCCCCCGGAACCAATAAGCACCCCCTCAGTACCCACTGGGGACCCCCAAAAGGCTCCCTGGACCCCCAAGTGTCCCCCAAGTGCCCAAACCCCACAAACGCCTACAAACGCCACTTCTGGAACTACAGCTCTCATCGTGCACCGCGGTACCCAGAGAGCGCCATCAAAGCTGAGCCTTCAGCTCCCGTCATGCCCCGCGCCCCACAGAGCTTTATCATAGCCGGGCCTTCATCTCCCATCAACCCCCGCGGTCACACAGTCCGCATAACACAGTTTTGCACCTGCAACTCCCATCATGCCCTGCGCACCAAAGAGCCTCGTTATAGACCCCCACGTGGYCCCAAGTGTTCCCCGACCCCTAAGTTTCCCTCAGATACCTCCTGAAGATCTGAAATGGCCGTTCGAACCCCTAAATGCTCCGTTAGGACGGCTTCTGGGACTACAGCTCCCATTATTCATCGCGGAGCCCGTAGAGCTCCATTACAGCCGAGACTTCAGCTCCTGTGATGCCCCGCGCTCCGCAGAGTCTCATTAAATCCGGGCTGCAAGCTCCCATCAGGCCCCGCGACCCGCAGAGTCCCGACGTATTCCAGTTCCGCTCCTACAACTGCGGTCACTTTCCGCGCCCCAAAGAGACCCATTTCAGCTCAAAAAGTTCCCCCCAAGGACTTCCCGACCCCACTGGCTCTGTGCTCTCTGAAGATCCGAAGTGGCCGCTCGCCCCCACAACTGGCTCCCTTGATCCCCAATTGCCGCATTAGAGCCACTTTCGGGACTACAGCTCCCATTCTGGACCGCGGCGCCCATAGAGCGCCACTACAGCCGTGACTCCATCTCCCGTCATGCCCCGCGCCCCACAGAGAGTTACTATAGCTGCACTTACAACTCCCATAATGCCCCGCGGCCCGATTGAGTCCCGTTATACCCGCGCCTACAACTCCCACGATCCCCCGCGCCCCATGGAGCCCCGTTGTCGTTCCTCAAGTGCGCTCCCGGACCTTGAAGGGCCCCCAAATTCCCGTCCCTGACCCCCAAGTGCCCCCCCTGCATCCCCAAGGTCTCTCCCGGACCCCAAACTGTCCCTCAGGGTCCCTAAGTCCCCCCCCCCCAGTGCGCACTCAAGTGCCCTCCCGACTCGTAAGTTCCCTTTCAATTCCCTCTCCAGATCCAAAATTGCCCCAAATGTGTCCCACAGATGTCTCGCTGGACCACGAAGTGCCCCTTTTGACCCTGTCTGAAAAAAAAAATACTAAAATGACTAAAAACTTGATTAATTAGCAGAAAGAGGGAGAAATCCATAAGCAATAGATGTTAATTAATGAAGGCAATTGTGATACTTAGACCAAATGAACAACAATTTCTTTGGTTCCTAAAAATGTAGATTTTTTTAATATAAACGTAAAAACTGATAATAAAAATATAGTAATATTATAAATAACAAAAATAATTAATAAATTATTTAATTAATTATTTAAGAAAATATTACATAAATATTTTTTTATATTTTTGGGATGCCAGTTCCAGGTGGGCGATGTCACACATGCTGCGGCTGGGTTGAGCAGCAGGTTGTCCCAAAAGGGTCAGCCCACAAGGGATTCATCCTTCTCTGTGCCCAGACCTTCTAAGGAGACATTCAGCATCAAGTTCACTTGGGAATAGATACAGTCACCCCTGAACTGAACTGAAAAATAAAAAAAAAATTCCTTTGATTAAAAAAGAAAAAAAAAAGGAACCTTTGGGCTCCTTCGTTCCATGAGGCTTCACTGTCACAATGGCCCCTTCGTTCCATGATGTTCTGTACTGTCACAATGGGGGCCCCACGGTGACACAACAGACCCTTGGTTCCATGAGTTTCCTCAGTGTCACCATGGTCCCTTGGCTCCATTAGGCCCCACAGTGTCACAGGGGTTTCCTTGGTTGCAGTTGTATCCTTTTTCCTGCAGTGACCAGCAGCCAAACCCCACTGCCAGGGCCAAATGCCTGTAAAGAACAATCAAGGGGAGACAATTGGAGTGATGAATTTTGTCTTCCCAGGTCACAGTGATGTGGGATGGGGCCCTGCTCTCCTGGAGATGGCTGAACACGGACCTGCCCATGGGACTACATGTCCATGGAACTACAACAGCAGAGAGGTCAGGCAAAAGGCTGGGTTCAAAAGATGCTCACCAGCACAGTAAACATCAACCTAGGATATTTTCCTGAAAGCTGACATTTTAGGGCATTCTTTTATACAGAAATGGATCAACAAATACCAAGTTAAACAGTTTCAGGTTTCCCTGTGCCTGAGAACAGCTGGAATCTTTTCAGCAGTGTGTGCTGTTCCATCCCTTGCTTAGGGCAAGGATGTTGGACCTTTCAGCAGGCTCTGCACTCCTGGAGGGTTTCTCTTCACAGGTGGGCTCGAAAAGCAGAATAAAACAGCGGTGTAAGGCACAGCACAAAGGAAGCACAAAGGAAGCACAAAGGAAGGCTGATCATTTAAGAACTGCCCTTGCAGTGCCATTTCACGATGATCCTCAGCAGCCTGGGCTTCAAGCAAACCCGGATCGCTTTTGCGAGCACAAGATCCGCAGGCAGCACTGAGCAACAGCTCGAGCGCGGCACCGCCTTGGAGGAGGCGGGGGCGAGCCCCGGGCCGGGTTCCAAAGGGGCTGCGGGGCCAGGGGCGATGGCGCCGAGTCCCTGCCCGTGTGTGCCCTGGGCTCTGCGGCGTTGCGGGGACAGAGCCCGGGGCCTGGGCTCGGTCCCTGCTGCCCCCAGGACGCTGCCAAGGTCTCCTCGCCCCCCTCCAGCCCAGGCTGTCCCACGCTGTCCCTGCCCTGTCCCTCTGTCCCTGCAGGCTGTCGTCACCCCCCGGCTGCCCCACCTCGCTGGCCCCTTCTTGCACTGACAGCTCTGCGGCTCTTCAGCCTCTGTATCCTGGTCATGTGATGAGGCCTCCAAATCCCATCTTGGGAGATTTTTGGGTCCTCTCCAAGTTGTGTGGAAAAGGAAATATAGGGGGTCAAACTCCAAGAAAAATTGAGTACTATTTTCCTCCAAGGCTTCTAATGGCAGAAAAATGAGAATGCATTTAGATGTGAATGAGAGTGCATTTAGATTTGTTTCAAGGAGGAAATATTTTACAATGACAATGGCACCAAACTGCAACTTTTTTTCCAGAGAACTGGAAAAATTCCCACCTGAGGAATTGTCCAAGAGCAAGGGTTTTGTGCAGCCTTACACAGTGAAACTCCCTGCCCTCCCGAAGGATGGGATTCCTGCTCTGTGGGTTCTCTGATGCACTGGGTGGGCGCGGGAGGCTCAAGGGCCTTCTCCTCTTTTCCGTCCCACTGGGGCATCTCGGCCTCGGGCTCAGCTCCCCGCGGGGGAAGCTCTCKCTCCGTGCCCACAAAGGTCCCCTGCCCGTCCCACCTGTGGCAGTCGCGGCCCTGCCGGGCACGGGGTTGGGGACCTGCAATCAACACATATTACAGTGTTGGCTTTCGAAAATATTAAAATAGATACTGTGTATYATATACTGAATACAATACTACATTTTACAAATAAATTCTACATAGTTGTTTTAAATTTTTACAGCTCAAATATAGTTGTAATATAACTAATGTTATTGTTTTAAAGCAAATATTACAGCTGTGACTTAAACATTTCCATATTTTTACATATTACAACAAAACTATACAAAAACTGCCAAGAAAGTCACCAAAAGAAATCCTAAATGAAACCCGAGCAGCAGTGATCATTAAAAGAGAAGATAAAAAACAACTCCGAGGGAGGAAAAAGATCCATTCCCAAAAGAGGAAACTGAGCACCTTCAGGGCAGAGAAGCCACAGCCCCAAAGTTTCACCTGCCAAGGCAGCACAGACCCTGACACCAAAGGGGAGAAGGAAAAGAAGGGAGGCTGCAAGTTGTGCAGAGGAAAAGCCTGGAATCAGAAGTCATAAACCACCCGTCCTCTGCTGGGCAAAGGAACTCAACAGAAAAGACCGCCAACATCTGAGACAAACTGATCTCTGTGATAAGTTAAGGCTGGTTCGTGAAATCACAATAAGATCAGCACATATTTTGTTAGGGCGATTTGCCAGACCAGCGCTACTTGTAACACCTTCGAGTATCTGCGGGGGGGAGGGGAGCTGCGAACGTGCAGAGAGAACTGCCTCCCAGCAACTCCGCCTACCAACGGCCAGCACAGCTCCGCAAGAGACCCCAGTAACACAACGCAGACGTATCAGAATCTCTGGAAGCCTCTAGAAACATGTCACCTAGAGACAGAGGGGGTATAAAAAGAGGGCTCAGAGTACGTGTGGTGCGGTGTCTAGGTGTTGGGGGGGAGACTCACCTAGCTGGTGTCCTAGGTGCGGCCAGCCACTCGCCTAGCCTGCCCAGCGCTGTGCTTGACTAATATCTGTTTGCTTAATGCTTCTTGCTTAATTAATTAATAAATTGTTAATTGGACTCAAACCTCTGATTGGCTTTTGAGGATCAATTTATCACAATCTCCATGGACAGTCCAAAAAATGTCAGAATCCATCAAAGAGCCCTGTGAGGGACACTTGGACAGATCAACCCCTCCCATATGCTGCAGCCACAGAACAACAGGGCAAACACGCAACCCTCACAGCCACAAACACAAAGAGTGTTCATAAAAAATAAATCCATACTAAACAATTCCTAAAAATGTGTAAATATACATAAACGCCTGTGAATAGGCATTAAGCTAATACAATAGAAAAAGTATTTTCAAATGTCGATGGCAGATGTGCTTTTCACAAATTGCCGAGCACCTGGCATAGTTTCCTTTTCCTTAATTCCATATCCCATTATCATTTATGAAACTTTTACATTTGAAAAAAAGATCAAACCTTGTTTTTCACTGAACCGAAGCTGTGGTGTGGCGTTGTCCTCGTCTTCCGCTGGGAGCATCGGACGCTGACGGATCACGGGAACAGCTTCCTCCTCCGAGGTGGCCTCTCCCGGGACTGAGAACCCCGGCCCCGTGGAGCCCCTAAGAGCCCTCAGTGCCACTCTGATGTCACAGAGGGCTCCGGGCACCACGCTGGCCGTGTCACAAACGGCCCCAGCATTGAACGCCCGTGGAACCCAGGGGAACTGCAGGCACAGGCCCAGAGCAGCTGCGGATTCGGGGATTTGGAGCCCAGGAGCAGCCCCGGGTTTGGGGATTTGGGGCCCAGGAGCAGCCCCGGGTTTGGGGATTTGGGGCCTCGGCTGTGGGGGTAAAAATTGAGAAAAAAACCCCCAGGAAAACAGAGAAAAGCAAAGGAAAATGAGAGAAAGAAACAAAGAAGAGGAAAAAAGGAATAAAATAATTGAATGGTGGAAATGAAGCCAATAAAATGAGGAAAAAACTGGAAAAATGAAACAAAAAGTTGAAAAAAAAAAACTGGGAATAAACAGGGGAGAGGAGGAAAATAAAGGAAAAGTAAGAATGGATCCAGGAATTCTTTGCGATCGTTAACGGGAAGGGCAGAATCTCAGGGCTCCCCCTGGACAGGCAGGACCGGGATCTGACCCCGGAGTTCTTTTGGGATCCCAGGGATGTTCCCACCTGGAATGGGCGATCCCAAATCCTCCTTGGGATCCCGGCCAACCCCGAGTTCAAATTTTCGATGCCAAGGGAGGAATTTGGGGCTTTCCCATACATTTTTCCCACTCCTGKGGTCCCTGTGCAGCTCCTCCCGATCCGCTCCTTTAGGGGGCACCAAGAGCTCGGCAATCGCGTCCCTGGGAGCTCCCACGGCAGGAATTCCTTCCCGATATCCCATCCATCCCCGCCCTCCGGCGCCGGCATCCATTCCTGCTGTCCCGGCGCTCCGCGATTCTCGGTTCGGGTGGGATGGGCACCGGGAGATCCCTCCCGATCCCGGCGTGGGGCTGGGAAAAGGGCGGGGCTGGAATATCGGGATGGCAGAGCTGGAGCCGGGATTGGGGGGAAATCAGGGACATGGATTGTTTTATCCTGAATTGTGGGATTTGGGTGTAAGGAAAATTAATCCACAAGCACCAGAGGTTTATGTCCAAAAAGGAGACAGAGGAGTCCCGCAACTTTATTCATGAATAAAGGGAGAGGTCATGGGCATTTCCCATGGGGTCTCTCAAATTCATAGAGGATGCAGCCTCCTTTTATCCCAGTTTCCCGGCCGCGGGTCCCTCTTTCTTTCCCCATTGGCTGAGGTACTTGAAAGTTACAGGCTCCCCGAA
>NW_026623986.1:0-5895 GCF_030028575.1 Malurus melanocephalus | reverse complement strand
AGGAACAGGATGATCCTCGAGTGCCCTCCCCACAAAACCCTTCCAGGATTCGATGCTTCCCGGGATCGTCCTACCAGGAATGTCACCCTGAATCCTCCCGTTCCTGGAATAGCAGCGGCTCCTGCAGAGGCCGTGAGCCAGGGGAGGCCCGTTGTCCATAAAATCTGGGAATTGTTGAGGCTGGAAAAGCCCTGCGAGCCCGTGGAGTCTAACCATTCCCAGCCAAGGCCACCCCGGATCCACGACCCCCGAATCCACCGGCATTTCAATCCCTCCAGCCATGTGGATTCATTTCCAGATAGGAATTGTTCCCAAAATCCAACCTAAACCTGTCCAGGTTGCCCAATTGTTCCCAAAATACAACCAGGACCTGTTCCTGGGTCCAAATTCCATCAGAAAATTCCTGGCAATGCCCCTGCAGCACCTGCCTTTGAGGTTTTCCATCAAAACACCGTCAGAACCAGCTCTGAGCCAGGAGATTCTTGCAGGAAAACATTGTCAGGAAAGCCCTGCAAAGAGGAATTCCTCATGGAATTGTCATGTCCTGGAAAGGTTTGGGTGGGAAGGGACCTTAAATCCCATTCCATGGACTGGGACACCTTCCCTGATCCTGATCCTGGCCTGGGACACTTCCCGGGATCCAGGGGCAGCYGYAGGATCCCARGGAYRATKGGAGGATTTGGGATTTGCTTCCAGGTCTGATCCAGCTCCTCCTCCCTGGGATCCCTGCAATTGCTGCCAGAGGCTTTGGAAATGGATTTGGGGCTCCAGGACCCTTTTCACACTCCCTGTTCCCAAAAATCAGCTCGGATCCATGGCTGCTTTCACCTTCCCACTCCAGAGCTGCATTTCCTCGTCTCCCAGGGCTTTTCCCACCTCAGCAATTCCAGGATTCTGGAAAGGATCTGGACTGCTTTTACACCAGCACTCACTCCTGGCTCCAGAGAGGTTTTTAACCCATTTGATTCACTTTGAATCCCTTTTCCCCTCTCTCGTTCCAGTTCTCCAGCAGAATCCAGCAGCGAGACTCCCCCATGCCAGAATCCAACCCGGACCCACTCCAGAACAAATCCAGGGATTGAAACTGGGAAGGAGGAAAAGCTCCCAAAGCTTGATTCCGCCACAATCTCCCAAAATCCATGAAAATATTTTGCTTTTTGGCCTTTCCCGGAAAAATCACAAACCCATTTCCTTCCCTCCATCCTGGATTGTCATTCCCTGCTCCCACTGAGCCAAGGCCAAAGAGTTTGGGATCAACCCCCAACATTCCCTCTGGCACTCCATGCCTCAGTCTCCCTGCGGATGCAGCGGCTCCTCTCCCCATTCCCAGGGTTTTCGACACTCCTGCTGGCCTGGAATTGGGAGAGACAGGATGGGAATGCCCTGGAGCCGGGACACCGATCCAAGTCTGTGCCAAATGAGTGTACTTGAGATCACCCAAAAAATCACTGACAAGGGGATGAGCGAGAGTTAGATTTAATATTAAACCATAAAGCACAACGGATTGGTGTAAGAGCCTGAGAGCAAGAGAAAGGCTTCAAAAAATGCTTCCTCCTTGTATCTGCTTATCATTATAACTCTTATAATATAATAATCACTGCTTATCAGTGATTATATAATCACTCTTGAGCACCTGAACACTGCCTGCAGGATGGATGGTGAAAATCACACTTTGAGGCCCAGAAAAAGGAAAGCACAACCGGTGCAAAGTGTGGAGGGGAAAGTGAAGGGCACAATCCCTGGCCTTTGCCTTCCTCCCCCCCTCACCACCATCGCTTGCTGTGGGACACCCTGAGGCCTCCCGAAGCCGACACCGCCCGCTCAAGGGAAACCCCCCAGGTGGTGCAACCAAATCACGAGTGAGCTGTGGAACCCCTACCCCTGCTCCTGCCTTCCGTGCTGGGGGCACTGCGAGTTCCTGAAAGTTTGGCTGCAGKGACCGGGCACCGCGTCTGCATTTCAGAGAAGCGGCTGCTGCATTCCAACCAAATTGCCCTGAGATCGGAGGAGGCAGATAAGAGCTTCAAACAGCAGGAAAAAAAAGGTACAAATCGCTTTGTGTCCGCCCACCAGCAGCAGCAAAGGGAGCAAGAGTGTGGTGGTGAACTGTCCTATGATTTTAAAGTAACCTTGGCTTTTCTTTCTGACTTTCCTCCACTTTTCCCTTACTTTCACCTTGCTTCTCTTAATAAATAAAAAGTATATAATTTGCTATAGGCATCAGCATTTAATCTCGTTTGATTTTTACCTCGTTTTTGGGAATATTGTAAATGTTTTTCAGTTCGATCTGCTTTTTTTGCAGACTTAGTTTCCTCTGTTTTTTGATTAAACTGTATCTTAACAATTCGTTGGCAAGACTCACTCTACTTATAAAGGACAGTCAAGGCACAACAAAGTGAAGTGAGCAACAACAAAACCAAAGAAAATCCAGGCAATTAAAACAGAAATTAATTGAGGACTGCCTAGGGGTGTGTGTGGGGACCATGTAGAGCAGGATGAAAAGGAACATGGCCTAAAGCTTAATGACATTTAATCTTAACAGTACTGAACTTATCCCTTAAGCCTAGAAATTGAACATAGGAAAACACTTCACTTACACGTGACTTAATTTATAGCTTAACCTAGAGAATCTAATAAAATTTTACACCATCAGCCTCAATTTCAACTAGAACTGAATGCAAATTTCAGATGTGCCATAGCACATGTGCTCAAGGGCATGCACCCACATATAAGTCAGTGCAAAATAAGGTACCTGTGGAAAAATCTCCCTCAGAGGTCAGTGAAAAATACTCACTCAGGATACCTTTGCATCTCCTGACGGGTGAAGGATTGGGCCTCGAGGAGCGAGGGGATCGGCCCAGGACACGTCGTGTTCCAGCATCCTCCAGCTGCAGCRCACCTGAGGCTTTGCTGCTCCCAGAGCATCCCACTCACAGGGAGATTGCTGCTCGCAGGCCCGCTGCACGCCAGGAGAGCTCCAGGGGCTCATTTTGGAGCRCTGTTGATAGGAGTGTGAGAAAGTAGGCTTTAGTCATAACAATGTTTCATCCAGAGCACAGTTTGGGTGGGCACTGTCTTTGAAACTGTGGCAACAGGCATGTTATGCCATTGGGGCCAGAGAAATAATTCCCAAGGCTGGTCATGAGGAAAACAGAAGCTTGTTAGGAGTTGTGGGAGCTGACAGTGTTTGTAATAAGCTCAGAAAGAGCTGAGCCCAGGTGGTATTTGCAAGGCCAAGGCCTAACGAGCATTTCTCAGCTCACACCGCATCCGGGAACAGGTGGGGGGGGGGGGAATGCGGCACCACCCGCTGGGTGGGAAACCCCGTACGACACCAAAACGAGGCTCCCGCCTGCTCAGCCCGCCTTTCACCGCCCCTGCGCTGGGCGCGGGAAACCCCGTGCAACATCAAAACGAGGCTCCCGCTTCTCAGCCCGCCTTTCACTGCCCCTGTGCTGCCCATGGCAGGCCCCGTCCCAGCCCACACGGGTTCTGTGGTTCTGCAATTCCTGGGATTCCCCGGCTTCCCTCAGAGCCGGGAGCGCTATCCCCGCCTCCATCCCACTCTGCCTCCATAGATTCCCAGCCCCAGCTCCGAGCCCATCCCGAGCCTTGGAAAAGCTCCGGCAGCTCCCGAACTTTCACAGCAGTAGGAGAATTTCCCTCCTTCCCATGGGAAACTTTGGAGCTGCTGCGAATCCCGGCGGCAATTGGGAGCTGCGGAATCCTCGGGAGGAATCCAGGATTAGCCCGCAGAAAAGGGCGAGGATTCCTTTGGAATCTCTCCTTGGACCCTCGATCCTACAAACCCTCGATCCCRCAGCCGGGTTCGAGCTGGGACRCAATCCCTGCTCCCGGCAGGAATTTCCCCCTGGAAATTCACCCCCTTGTCCCTGGATGAACCCGTGGGGAGGGAACCCCAAAAGAGCAGGATTGGGGTCATGCATGGGGAAAACGAGGCAGGGATGGATGCAGGGATTCCCCAAATTCCAGTCGCTGAATCCTATCCCCTAAAATCCTGATCTCCCAAAATCCTGCTCCACGATCCTGCTCCCAAAATCCTGACCCGATAATCCTGTCCCCCCAAATCCTGCACCTCTAAACCCTGCCCCCAATTCCTGCTTCCAAATCGTCTCCCCCCAAACCCTGCCCCTCAAATCCCACTCCCCAAATCCCTCCCTCCCAAATCCTTTTCCCCAAATCCTGCCCCCCATTCAGGAGCTGCTGAGTTCCCTGCATTGAAAGCTTCCCTTTTGGCCACAATCTATAAAGCGAACTGGAAAAGACCAACAGTTCGATAAACCACTTTGATAAAGGACTTAGTTCCAAAGCTATTACCAATAGCTTCTGCTTTGAAAATTGTAGACAGCTGGTTTATTAATGAAAAATTTATTCTCATATCATCTGTAGGGGATTTTTTTTCTGATTTTGTAATCCTTCTTTACAAATTTACCCATAAGAAACTAATTTCTAAATTTGTGCAGGGTTTTAGCAAATGCTCAGATGATGATTTCAAGTTGCCATTGGGTATGTCCAACCATGGTGAAATCACTGATTCAGGTAAGATTAAAATAAATATTTGTCTTCCACATTCTTTAATTTTTTTAAAATATTGTTGCATTTTAATTTTTGTGAGTTGTCTCACAGTTTCATATCTGTAACGCTATTAAATGCAGTTTCATTGTTACTTTTTTTAGAAATACATTGATCAAAATCTCTTCATGTTTCAGATACAGTATCACAGCAAGTAAAACTTTGCTCTGAAGTAAATGAAGAGRTCAGCTAARTAAYAACTCTGCATATCTAATTTCTTGGRMGSTTTAAAATTTGTTCTCAAGCAATGCCTAAAGCATTATTCAGTAGATATTACAGGGCTAAGGCTGAATCACTTAGAGGASATATTTGTGATTTAGTGAACATGCCTGGAGACAAATCTTTAAAAATTAAGGTGATTCCAAGGTTCTTTGTTGTTGTTTTTTCTTTCTTTAGTGCAAGTGCCTGTGAATTCTGCGAGACTTAGTCAGAGTAAGATGTAAACACTTAAATGCCCTTGTGGAATTGATTCTGAATAGTCTCTTGAAGAGCAGAAGGTTTGAAGTCAGAGTATTATTTGGAAAACTGGAGTAGCTATCCCAATTGCCTTATCTGGTTTTATTTTATCTATAAAAGAATGAATTTAGTGATTTCCTCAAGCACTGGATTCTTTTCGCAGCTTCTTTACCGCTGCTTTAGCACAATTCGGTAAAGCTTACTTTTTTTGTAACAGCTTCTGTACTTTGCAGCTACAAAACACTTATTTGCTGACACAAAATAAAACACATTTCTTGCACTCACACTTGCAAATGAAATCTTGCTGATTTTCATATCCCTGATGATTAGACTGCTTTCAATTGTAGYAGCTGTTAAAGTACCATCAGGACTGCAACAATATTGTGATGCAACGAAAACAAGGATGGTGTTAGGGGGCATCATACTGAACCAAACTGCCCTGTGGGCTCGTGTGCTGCTTCTTACCTGCCTTGAGCACTGCTCCAGTGCTGCTTGTACAATGCTTTCAAGGTGTTCTAAGAGCACTGGGGTGGGTGGTTTCTCTTCCTGCCCCAGGTATGCGTTAACGGCAATATCACAGCGACACTTGGGCAAAGTCTCTGAAGCTGCTTAAGTAACTCAGTAGTGTCTGTGTGAAGGAGAGGAAAGAAATGGTGTGAAGAAGCTAGCAGAAGGAATTTGGCTCCACTGATAATTATAGCAAAACTTTTATTGATTTTGGTGGGCTGCAGCTATCCATGTCTTTAAGACCATCTATTTGGTGGTGTATGAAGACGGTTTGGGAAATTTCACTGTGTTTGTGTCTCCTCTGTGCTCTGTAATGCCTTTTGATGCATACATAGTGGA
>NW_026623985.1:234539-240096 GCF_030028575.1 Malurus melanocephalus | reverse complement strand
GCTCCAAACTCTCCAAAACCCTGCTCCAAAAACTCTCCATAAACCTGCTCCAAACTCTCCAAAAACCCACTCCAAACTCTCAAAAAAACTGCTCCAAAAACTCTTCGAAAACCTGCTCCAAACTCTCCTCCCACAGGCTGAAAACGCTTTGGAATACAAATAAGAGCTGCCTGCAAAGACATGCAGAGCACTTGGAGGGAGAGCTGAGACAGATGATGGAAATGAAATGCCCATCCTCGATCAATGAAGGGAGTCCCCGCTGGGGAGTTCATAGATCATTTAAAAGACTTCACTGGGATTGAGCTGTGAAGTGCCCTGGATGGTGGGGAGGGTTATTGATGGCACTGGAATTGGGGAATCAGCCACCTGTGCCTTGTCCTGGACTCCTCTTGGCCTTTCCATTTCAGGCTCATTTGCAGGCTGGTGATAGATCTGCATTTAAATGAGAGTGAAAGTCGTCACCGCAAAGACCAGGAGGGGACAGGGGCCCTGAGTGACCCTAAGAGCGAAATCTTCCCCTCAGCCAGGCTCCTCTAATCCACAGCAAACCCAAAAATGGCCCAGCCTGTCCAGAAAAGGGTTCAGACTCCTTGGTTTGTGGCTTGTGCTGCTCTCATGGTGCTTCTTTGGCCACATCACTCCCTCTCTCCTGGAGCAGATTGGGGCTGTGGTTCTGAGAGAAGGGCTCTGTTAACACCAACTCCTGCTCTCCTGGGGCAGATCCTCACCCTGGGACAAAGTGCTCTCTCTGAACCCGTCCATCCTTTCCCTCAGGTGCCAAAATTCCCCTCCTAGGCCAGGTTTTGCTGTCCCTTCAAGGGGAGCTCGGGCTCCTTTCAGGAATTGCACCAGCCCGGCTCTCAGCCCTGCTGATGAAGAGGATGAGAAGAGGGGTGGGGAGGCTGTTCCATAAATCATGCTTTGCATTCTGAGAGGTGTTCCTCACATCTGGCTCAGGGAATGGCTCATGAACCGGGGGAAATCTCCTTGTTCCTCCTTAAAAAAGGCAAAAGAGAGAGACCTGAGTGGATCAAAGCACAGGGCAGGGTCAGAGGAAAGGCTCCAGCCTCCCTCCCTGCCCAGGCTGAGCTGCAGGGAAGGGTGGGGGAGCAGAAAATTTGGGAGAAGGGCCAGGGGTGGTTTGAGGGGCAGGGAGGGGCTGGGGGAACTGCACAAGGGCTGGAGGAAGAACCAGCAGAGCTTCCAACCCCGTGGGTTTTTTCCACCCTGCAAGGACCATAAACTGCAGGAGGATCCCTCTGGTGAATCTGTGTGAGTATGAGGGATGGGGTCAGTGTGACACACAGAGTGTCCTGGTGGCACAGAGCACGCAGGGACTGTGCCAGAGTGCTCTTGGAGGCATTTTCTTGCAGGGGTGACTCTCTCCTCCCCAGTCCTGACACTTTTCAGGTTTTTTCCCACCCCTCGAGTAACCCCAGCACCCACTTGGGCAAGCTGAAAATGCCTCTGTTCCAGCAGGATGGGGACAGAACTGCAGCAGCCCTGGGTAAATCCTGATTTTTGGGGTGTGGATGGAGAGCTCTGCCCATCCTGCTGCTGCTGCTGCCCTCACCCCCAGGAAAATCAATCCTCCTCTCCTTTCGGGCTGGACCAGCCTCCAATAGCTGCATCCCGTTGCTAGGCTACCTGGCTGCCTTCCACATCCCAGAGCTGCTGGAAACCTCTCAGCAAACTGCAGCTCGCATGGGGGGTTATTTTTGTCTTTTTGGGAAGRGGGGGATGATGGACAGTGGAAGGGAGGAAGAAGGAAGATATTCCAGTGCTTGGATRCTCTGGTTGTTGGGTTAGGACCAGAAAAGCCTGAAGAGGATTGGGAATATGAAGGGGAGTGTTTGTGCTCCCTGAAATGGGCAGGAGAAACGTGGGATCGCAGTGAAATATCTGCTGGCTGGTGAATATCGAGTGTCACCTTTTGTGCTATTCTGAATGCTCAATAATTCATCTTGTGCTCTGCCCGAGCCAGAAAAGGGCTGGAAGCAGCTTCATGAAATTCACAGAGCAATTTGTGGGGTTTGGGAGGAAAATTCCAGGAGTTTGCACGGCCATGAGATCCTTCTGTGGCTTGGGCTGGGATCAGCTCACCAGGATGGGGTGGAAACGCGAGAAAAGGCTGCAGAGGAATGATCAGAGGAATGAAATCAACCCCAAAGCCCACCCAGCTCAGCTCCCAGCCCTCGTTCCTCTGTTCCCCTGAACAACTCACAGACCCCACCCTGGCACTGCCATCCCTGGGCTCTGTCAGKGACACCCACATCATTTCAGTTTCCTCAGCAGCTGTTTGGAGGGGAATAATCCTGGAAGAGCCTGGTGAATTTGTGCTTGGAGGGTTCTCTGAGCTAATGAGAAGGAGTGGAAATAGGCTGAGGGAAAGGGGCTGCTTTTCAAAGCAGTGCAATGCCTTTATTGGCTCTCTTCTGCTTTGGATGTTCAAAGACTCCTTTTTTTTTTTTTTTTTTTTTTTTTTTTTTTTTATTTCCCCCTACAGCAATTTATTTCCTGAGTGATTGAAGAACAAAAACAATTACAAACTGTACCGTTTTCTCTTTTTCCCCTCTGAGCTTTCTCCTTTTCACTTAGTGAGATGCTCAGACTTCTTTCCCATCTCCCCTTTGCCTTCCCCCTTYTGCAAGACCAGGATAATTAGAGAATAGAAACAAAACCCGACCAGAGGAGCAAAAATCTTCTGGGCTGTGCAGGGTTAGGTATGGAGCCACAGCATGCAAGTGGAATTTAAATAAAAATGGGAAAGGAAGGGGAAAAAAAAAGAAAACCATCTTTCTGGTGCTTCTGAGATCAAAAGAGCAACCCTTGAAATGTGATGGGTGGGAAGTTCTGAGGAAGGAGGTTGTTAAACCACTCCTGACTCGCGTGGCTGCTTTATCAGCAGGCAGACAGTGCCACTGTTTGAACCAGACAGCGGCTTTTCCCCTCCAGAGGCTGTGAGAGGATTCYTGAGAGTGTTCCCCAAGGTTTGGGGTTTGCTGTGTGGGATCAGGGGCAGGGGAGAGGCTTCCACCTCCCACAGATCCCACAGAGGGGCACAGCTCAGACCTCACACAATCCCCACTTTTTTTCTCTCTCTTTTCCTCCTCACCTTCTCCAGGGCTCTCAGCACAGCYTGGAAATCACAGCCCTCCCTCCTTCTCAGGTTTTTTTTCCTCCTCAACACCAAAATTATTTCACAGGGAGATGTTTTGGGTTTATTTCCCTACACGTCCCCACTGGGAAAGCAGGGAAGGGTTGGTGTAGGATTTGAGTAAAAGCAGCTCTGGGTCTGAAGCTCCTCCCTGAGCAGCTGGGACTGGGACTGTTGGACTCAGGTCTTCTTCTGGAGGATGGAAAATGTCCTGGAGGATGGAAAGTGTCCCCTCCATCTGCCACCTGCTCCCYGCTGCCCTTGGCTGAGCTGAGCCACTGCTGTGGTCACTGTTTAATAACCTGCAGTTCAAACACGTTAATTGATCTACCGGTTAAATTAGCTCCTCTCCCTTGGCTGGAGCAGCCTGAGGAGCGGGCAGAGGAGCCCAGGCAGGGTGGGAGGTGGCTGTGCCCTGCTGGTGGGGCAGGATTTGGGGCACAGTGGCAGCACAGGGGACACAGGGTTGTCACTCACACCTCCCTCCTCCCAGGACATCTCGTTATTTCCATAAATTCATTTAATTGTTCTTTTCAGGCTGTCTGCACGCAGCTTCTGCCCCCCCCCACCCCACAGCTTGCTCAGGATCCCGGGATGGGGCAGGTTGGGGGGACCTTKGTGTGTCCCTGGTGTCACCTCCCTGCTCCAGCAGGGCCATCCCAGAGCTCAGGGCACAGAAATGTGTCCAGACAGCTCTGGGATGTCCCCAGGGAGGAGACCTTAGCCCTCTGTCATGGTCACTGCACAGTGGAGAAGGCTGGATTCTCCCTGATCCAATTAGAAATTAAATCAGCCCCAAATTTGGGCCCCGTGGAAGCACCAAGGAGCCCCTGAGCCAGGCTCAGCAGGGTCCCTGCTGTGGATTTGGGATTTCCATGGGGCCGTGGAGCAGCCCAGGAGCTCTCCTGTGGTTTGGGATCAGCTCAGCCTGGCTGGGCTGTGCTGTGCCCTGGCTGTCACTGTCCCCTCTGTCCCCCCTGTCCCCCCTGTCCCCTCTGTCCCCCCTGTCCTGCCCCTTTGCCCACAACCCTGGCAGCAGAGCAGGCTCAGAGAGGATTTTTTTTTGGCATGGCAGAGGTTGGCAGAGCTGATCTGATCTCCAGGATCCGGGGCTGGGGTGGCAGAAGCACTGCCTGGACTGGCTCTGAGCACCCAGAGTTGGGCAATGAGCTCAGGGAGGGTCACAAACAGGGAAATGCAGCATCTTCAGGCAAGGTAAGATCTTTGTGAGGTCCAGCTCTTCTCCAGGCCACAAAAATCCCTGAATTCCACCCCATCTTCCTCCTTCACCTGACCTAATGATTGATAAAGCCTTTATCTTTTATCTGGGTACATCTTACAAAGTAAAAAATACCAACCATCCATATGGAAAAGGATTTTTCGAGGATTTTTGAGAGGCCTCCTCTCAATCCTTGTTCTCTGCTTCTGCTTTACTTCACTGAGGATAGAAACTCTCACATGCCAGAAATGCAAAAATAATACAGGAATAGCAGAAAGTTGCTTCAATAGTTCGAAATAGGAGCGAAGTTAGTTGATGAAGGTTCATCACTCAAAATGAGATGCATAAAGAAAACGAGGAGCAAAAGGGAGGGAGAAAAGTCRAAATGTAAATTCAAAGTTTTAAAATTCTCGCCTCATTTACAGATGGGGGGTTGCAACGCTGCTGGGGGGGTTTGTTTAGAAATAGATGAATGCTRTGTTCTCTGTCTCACTAAAATTACAGTTCTAAAATTACATGAAATATTCATAGAGGATGGGGAGGGAACTAAAATCACCTTGSTTTTGCTGCTCAGATGTAACAAACCCAAGTGAAAAAGACAGGGAGTGACTGAGGAGCTTTTTTTTTTTTTGTCATTCTGGGAGAGCACGAGGAAAGAAAATTTTCCTTTCCTGTATTCAACGATTAAAATGATAATGGCGACGCGAGAACTTAAACGGAGAAATTTCCAACCCCTCTGAAATTCTCCGCAGCTTGCAATTACACACAGGCAAATTTATCACGGGTGCCAGATGGCACAGCGAGCGTATTGGCAGGGATTTTTGAAAGAAAGGAGGAAAAATAGCTGGCCTGCTCCGTGCCTAACTCGCCTCCCCTTCTCCCTCCCACCCCCAGGAACCTGCTCCTATTTTCCCTCTCCATGTAAATTTTCCTTCCTGGGTGTGAATCGGTAATTTGGGGAAAGGAACAATTGTGTTTATTCGGGGTTAAGCGTTCATCTGAGATACCCACGGCGGTCCCTGCGTGGCAAATGGGGGAAATCACTGAGTTCAGAGGGTTTTCGTGCAGGCAGCAATGTTCTTTTAATTGGGATGGGGATGAGAGCAGACTCTTGCACTGCAGTCAGGGAGGTGGGAATGCAGGTACCGATGTCACAAACTGAATGCGGAGAAGATATTTCT
>NW_026623985.1:233334-234395 GCF_030028575.1 Malurus melanocephalus | reverse complement strand
AAACCAAACCCCAAATCAACAGATGATATTTATTGCAGACCCCCTCAAATGCCCAACCCAGGTTTTTGCAAGGGTTTACAATCCCCTTTGTAAGTGCCCAGCACCAGCTGCTTKCTGGTGTCACTTGTGGTTTTCAAAGCGTCCCCATCCCCTCCAGGAGCGCTGTGACAAACAAGCTGCTCCCTGTCGCCAAGGAGGCGAAATTCCTCTGAAATTCTGGCCCAGATGGGCGATGTCAATCAGTTTTTGGGGAGGCTGGAGATGCCCAGGCAGCGCTGAGCTGTGCATGTCAGAGCTGTGAGCAGAGCAGCCGTGGCTCCGGGAGGGAATGGGGTGAGGAATCCACGGCAGCTCTCGCTGTGGTTCACAAACTTCAATTCTCCGAGGTGATTTGAATCCCTGCTTTCTGTTTCTTTGGGAGTTCATGACCTGAGGCACAGAGCCTGGTCTGTCTGTTTATCTGGGTGTCCATCCTGCCATCCACCTGCTYTATCCCACCCCATCATTTGGGGCTTGCTCTCAGACCTGTGTGTCAGCTGCAGCATTTCCATATATATCATTTTTTAAAATTTTTTTCTTTCCTGAGCAGTGTTGACCATTCTCACTCTCAGGACATTACAGGTTAAAAGCTTTTTTTTTTTTTTTTTTTTTTTTTTTTTTTTTGCCTCCCTTTGTGCCCACGCTCCCTGTCTGTGCTTCAATGAACATCCAGAGGTAAAAAGGAGGTGGGAAGGGAGGGATCCAGCGACTCCAGCTGCCTTTAATCTCAGCCCTTGTACTCAGACCTGTTCAAAGAGAGAGCACGAACCCTGCCTTGCTTCAGGTTTTTGATTTCCCATTCCCTTCCCGGGTGGGAAGATGGGGATTTATCAGTAGAAAGGAGCTTGCACAAGCAAGGGAAGGCTGCTGCAGTGCTCAGAGATGTCCACAGAGCYCTCGTTCCTCAGCAAGCCCTGGGCTGTGTGTCCAGGCTCCCTTTTGGCCATGGCTCATTGGTGTGGGGCGTTGGAAGGGGGGTTCACATCGCTCCTGACTCCTGCACTCCCCAAACCTTTCATCCC
>NW_026623985.1:229172-231791 GCF_030028575.1 Malurus melanocephalus | reverse complement strand
CTCAGATCTGTGCATTCAGCCCATATTGCACTCGTTAAAATTCGTGTTCTGGTCGCTGGTGGCATTCTGCCCCTCTCTGCCAGGGTTTTTCCCCTCCTGGGAGGTTTGGCCCTGGCACCCCTGAGGTCCCAGAGTGTTTTTGGAGTGACACCCCGTGCCAGGATCCCACAGAACCCAGGGGAGCTGCCAGGCTGCCCTGCCCTGTCCAGAGGKGCTGAGGATGATGAGGGCTGAGAAAGGCTCCCAGCTCCTGCAGATGGATAAAGATGAAGCTCAAGATTCCTCCGTGCCCCTTTGCCTTCCCTTTGCAAGCAGCTCTGACAGATTTGTCCCTTGTTAAAGGCTGTGGGATCTTTCAGGCTGTAGGATTTATGTGTTTCTGACCCTCCATCCATGGTTTGTTCCTAAAGAAACCCTGACCTGGGTAACTCGGGGGTAACGGGGCTGAGCTGTGCCAATCTTGGGGGATCTGTCAGAGCTGAAGGCAGCGCTGAGAAATCCCAAAAGAGGGGCTACAGCCCCCCCTACCAWCCATCTGTGCCRCCTCAGAGCCCTGACAGATGCACARACAGAGCTGAAAATCCTTSCACAGTGTCCCGGACACGGTTTGACCACTCCCTCACTGCCCACAGCAGAGCATCACCCCCAGAGCTGATGGGATCCCAAATCTGCCCTCATCCCCCSACCCTTTGGTGTTCCCACTGTCCTGCAGCGGGGTCAGCATCCCAGCACAGCAAAAGGACCTGCCCAGGTCTGTCCAGGTGGGGACAGTGACCTTCCAGGGCTGGACATGGCAGGTCAGGGTGGGACTGAGGGTTTTGGGGTGCAGGGGAGGGGACAGCAGCCCTGGCTGCAGCAGCTCAGGATCTCTGGGTCAGGGAGCCCAAAGTGACCCGTTCCTGCTGCCACTGCCACAGCTCTACCCTGAGTGACACTGGGTGGGTCTCAGACAGGGCATGGCTGGTTCCTGAAACAAAATTTCTGTTGGAGTCTCAATAAATAATTTCACTCTGAAGTCTGTGTCGAAATTCCAGTAAATCGCTTCACTCTGGAGCCAAGGACCTCACCAGACACTGATATCCATTGCTGAAGTACCTGGGAAAGGCTAAAAATCCATCCTTTTGAGGAAATTTGCGAGAGCTGGGCTCTGCCAAAGCACCCTTGGCAAGGCAAGGACCTCCAAACAACCACTCCCTGCTGAAAATTGCCCTCTCACTGCAGCCCAGGGTATTTAAATGGGACAAAACCAAATGAAACAGCAGCTCCACAGCCCACGCTCTGAACTGCTGCAGCAACCCTGTCACTGCAGAGAGGCACTGTCTGAGCAAAGGGTTAATTCTGTTTTCATGCCTTTTAAAAATAATTATTTGTTGTCACGGTGAAGAGTGAGTGATAATAATAATTACAGCTCGAGAGCTCTGTTCAGCGGCTCCCATCAGAGGGGCTGAGTGCAAATCCAACCAGGTTGGGTGGAGAGCGCTCACAATTGCGTTCCTGCCATCACAGTCCCTCTGTTTTTACAGAAAAAATGGGGAAAATGCCTCCTGGAGTATCACAGGGAGTTTGGCCTAATAAAAGCTTCTTCTTGAGTGATGTTCGAAACCCATGAGGGAAGGGGGAGAATGAAGCAAACAAGGGTACAATTTAACCTGCAGCATCCATGCCCTGGGATTTCTTTCTTAAATTTTTTTTTCCTTATAATATTTTAAAGAGTACTATAAAATAACATATATACTATATATTATTATATATAKTATATAAAATATAGTGTATATATTGTATTAATCAATTTATTATAAAGGAATAKTTTCTATACTATTAGCATTGATATRTTATATATAAAATATAACTATTAATATATCAATAGATAATTTGTTATATTATTGATATAACATATATAATTTTATATATTAATGAAAAATATTAATACTGTGCAGAACTCAGCTAAATCTTTTCCCTGATCATCTCACCTTTTCTTGAGAGTCTTGAGACAGAGTCTTTGAGACCAATAGTATAGACTATACCAATAGTATTCTCACCATTTTATCTCAAATGGAACATGGTGATTGCTCTTAAGTGAGGCTTGAATAGAATAATCATTACCAATAGAATAATAATTACCATTAGAATAATAATTACAAATAGAACAATAATTCCAACAAGAAACAGGCTACAGAGAGGCTGATTGGGGAGCTGAACCCTGCAAACACMAACAGCCAAGGGAAGTGAACACAGGGAATGGAGGAAGAGCCCAAGAGATGTCCATGGAGAAGGAACTTTTTTGGGGATGTTTTGGTTGAGAGCTCCGAGGTGAAATAGTGGCATTTTCAGCTTTAATGGAAAAGGCCTATGGAAGGTGTTCTCCACTGATAGTAAAAACAGGAAAAAAGAGGAAAAAATTCTTCCCAGTGAGGGTGGGGAGCCCTGGCACAGGGTWCCCAGAGAAGCTGTGGCTGCCCCTGGATCCCAAGGCCAGGCTGGACGGGGTTTGGAGCACCCTGGGATAGTGGAAGGAGTCCCTGCCTGTGGTGAGGGGTGGAACACGATGATTTTTAAGGTCCCTTCCACCCCAAACCATTCTGGGATTCCACATAAAGAAAACACCACAAAGCCTGTGGG
>NW_026623985.1:209848-229142 GCF_030028575.1 Malurus melanocephalus | reverse complement strand
TTTTTTTTTTGTCCACCTGAAGCCTCAGCCTGTTTGTAACAAGATTTGTTCCCAAAGGGTCAGGAATGTGAACAGCAGCCCCTTGGAAAAGGCACAGAGATCCCACAGCCTGAGCTCCCCCACGCAGCCCGTGTGAGAACGGGTGGTTTTGTGGTATCCACACAAATTCAGGACCCAGCTGGAGATGGGAATTTTGCAGAAGGCCTGGTGGCCGTGCAGACAATGAGRGAGTGCCTGCAGTGACAATAAAAAGCACTTTCCCTAATGGGAAACATCCTCATCCTCCCTCAGTGCCCTGAAATGCAGGGTGGATCCAGCCCCCAGCCCAGTTTGCTGATTGCTGCTGATGTTTTCCTGCTCTGTGGGCACAGGAAACTTGTGAAATGAGGAAATGTGGAAATGCCACTGGGACAATTGGGATGCCAGGCACGACAACTCCCGGCCAGGGCTCTTGGATTTTGCACAAGATCTGCTGCAATCCTAATGAATTCAGGGTAAATCACAGAATGAGGAGGAATCAAGGGGACAGAGGGGATCTGGCTGCTCAATAAAAATCTGAAAACCCACCTGCTGCACCCATTTCAGAGCTGGGATGGTTTGACCACAGAACCACGGGTTAGGGTTAGGGTTAGGGCTGGGGTTGGGGTTGGGGTTAGGTTTGGGGTTAGGGTTAGGATTGGGGTTAGGGTTAGATGGGACCTTAAAGCCCATCTCATTCAACCCTGCCATGGGAGGAACACCTTCCACCAGCCCAGGATGCTCAGGGCTGGGGCATCCACACCATAACCCACAAAACAGCGAATTTCTGTTCCTGGGCCCAGCACTGCATGGTGGCCATGGAAGAATATAATATTTTAATTATAATCACACATAATTTCTCTTATAAAAGCTCCTCACACATCCCAGGCTGTGCATCCTTATGGTGCAGCACCAAGTTCTCACCAGCAGCTTCTGTTCTCGTCAAATGTGTCCTTGTCACCAASCAAGGGATGCTCTCAGTTTGGCATGTTGGAGTTTGGCTGGACCAGCAAGGCTTTCTCAGTGAATATTTCCTTCTGGCAGATCTGTCTGGGAACCCAAAGCCTGTTTGCAGCTCTCAGGAAAGCGTGAATCCAAAGTCTGTTTTCCAGAGCAGCCTCCAGTGGGGATGATAAACCACCCTGTCTATGCTAAGAGGCCTGCACAGCTCAAAYTTTGGAGCTCTGCAGCCAAATCATGCTCAGTGAAATCGTATTTCAGCATGAAACCCAGCACTTATTCACGTGGCAGATGATCAGGAGCTGCTGAGCACCTGCAGGAACAGGAGGAAAAGGACACAGGAATTTATAGCTGTGGCAAAAACCAAAGCCAGACACCCTGCCCAAAGCTCCCTGGGTTTTGTTGTGGCCTTGGGAAAACATAAAGACAGCCAGGAGACAAATCAAAGGGGRAAATGCTGCTGGTTTTCCCCAGAACTCATCTCTGCACTGGTGGGCAAATTCTGAACAAAGAATTGTTTTACCTCMGTCACTTCTCATCCATCTGATGCAGTGGAATAAATGCTGCTGTTCCCTGTTTGGAATATGCATCAGTTGATTTTTTTTAGTACCAGGCCAGTAGCCCCCAAGGGTGTACTAGAAAGAACCAACCAACCAATYTCACAGCAAATAATTTATTCCACAAACACCGCTTCCCTTCCCAGCTCCCCCGAATTGGTTCTGGACTGTTCACAAAACCCTTAGATTTATTTGTTATTCAGAATTGCTGATAAATTTCTGCCATGAATAATGAAATTGGGCCGGAGATTGTTCGCTAACAGCCCTTTGTGAGCAGTTGCAATTCGCTGTACGAAATTCTCGTTGTGATTTGATGTGTTAGCTCGTGTTTGGTGATGTTGTCTCCGCATTGGATGAATGATACCGCTCACCAGGGAGCAGTGGCAGGTATTGTGATTGTAAAAGCCTTGATTGGCCATTCCGAGGCAAAGTGGGGAAAATCAGCCGAGTGTGGATGTTTGGCTGCTTCTCCCTGCGCTTACCCAGCCATAATTGGGAGATGGTTTGGGTGATATCAGCAGAAAGATGAGTGTAAAGCAGGTAAAAGGGGCATTACAGGCACTGCTCGGCAGTAACAGTCCCTGGGGGATCCCAGCTGGCTGCGGGGGAAAATGACAGCACGAGGAGAAACTCTTTCAACCATTGTTCCTATAGTTGATATGGGATTTTTCCCGGTGAAACAGGAGTATTTGTGACTCAACAGAAAGGGTTCCTGAGGCTGCTGGAGCTGCTGTTTGGAGTGGTACAGCAGAAACTGCTTTGTTCTGACTGCAGAGTTAACTCCAGGTGGACAGGGAGATCAAACCCTGCATTAAACCATTCCCTGCCCTAAAATCCCTCCTCAAATCCACAGTTGGGCATCTCTGTGCCCCCTTTGCTCTGCTCTTTTCTGACTTTCCCCCTCCTGTCATTGCTCACCCTCRTCCTCTCCAGAGCTGGGGACAAAYCTGGCTGCTCRATAAAAATCTAAAATCCCACCTGCTGCACCCGTTTGAGAGCTGGGATGGTTTGAGCACAGAAGCACRGAATGGTTTGGGATGGAAGRGACCTTAAAGCCCATCTCATCCAACCCCTGCYRTGGGGAGGAACATTTCCCAAGGCTGCTCAGGGCTGGGGCAGCCACTCCATAACCCACTGCAAACAGGGAATTCCTGTTCTTTGGCCCAGCACTGCACTGTGGCCATGGAAGGATTTCCATGGGACATTTCCATGGGGACAGAGAGCAGGAATGGCAGGGATCAGCATTCCCTGCCCTGCAGCCACTGGAGGATCCAGGGAAAGGAAAATGGAGCCTTTCTCAGTTTCTGTTTTAAGGACAACCCTTCCTAACGTCTTCAGAGGGGCCAAAGCCAAAGTCCCCAATTTGGGAATGCAGCAGCTCTGCCTCCCTGCTCCTGCTGCTCCAATAAAACCACTCTGAGGAGAGAGAGGGTGCTGGGAACAGGGAATCACCAACAAYTCCCACAGCAGAGCCCGAGCATCCCTTCCTCCTCTTTTGTGTGTGCAGGAGATTTTTTTTTTTTTTTCCTGAAACAATTTGATTCAGTTGACTTTTGAAATGGGGTTTATTTTATTTATCATGAGGGTCTAGGGCAGCCCAAGGTGAGAGGAGGATAAAGCTCAGCTGTGCTTTCCAAATCCGACCAACTCAATTCCCTCATTGGGAATATGCGCCGGGGCTCTGGGGAGCAGAAACGCACACTAAATTGAAAAAGCTCCATCACAACCCCCCAGATGTCACCTGGTCCCCCCATGGTGCTCACACCACCAGGAACCTCCGCTGTGAACACCCCAGAAGGTCTCCCATTCCCAGCTCTCATCCTAATTTGGGATTTTGGGAGAGGAGGCAGCASCAGGCTCAGCTGAACGCTGAGTGCTCTGCAACAGCCATGTTCCCTCCTCCAGTGCATCCCCACTCCGCATGTTTATGATCCCTCCCTCTCCAATTCAGAGGTACAAAAGCATTTGCTGTATTTTTTGTCTCAGGCAGTGATGTGAATGTAAGAAAAAAAAAAAAAAAAAAACAACCCCCTTTACAAGCGAGGAAAAAAAAAAAAAAACCAAGTCGACTTTCCCCAAAAGCGATGTGGGGGAGGGAGATGCTGCTCTTAWTTTGACAAATCTTTTCTGATTTTGGGGTGGGATTTTTYTTCTTTTTTCTGTTTGTTTTGTTTTGTTTCGTTTCCCTCCCTTGCTAATGAAATTCCTAAAGATAAGATGGGTTGTTGTTGCCATGGAAACGTGGCGCTGGCAGAAGCCAAGACTGCAGATTTATTCACGCGGCTTGTTAGTCAAACTTGATGCAATAACACGGAATTAATATTTCGGTCTCATCGAGATSTTGCAGCTTTTCCCCTCCCTGTAGAAGGAAATGCTAAACTCTGCACTGCTGGGCTGAATTCCTCCATCCTCTCCGGGCATCTCAGCAAGGGCAGCTCTGTTTTTGCACACAAAGTCCTTTTGCTGCTGCAGGAACAGCCTGGATGGGACTGCAGGAAATCTGTCCCGGCCTGATCCCCGAATTCTGCAGGGTAAAACTGGCAGGGAGCTGATTCTGCCACTCAGAGGCACCTCATGAGCAGAGGGTCTTCAGCCCTGCTCACTCACATGGGGTATTTTGTGTTCTCAGGGATGAGTGTTTTCGCAGCTCCGTGGGGTGAGCAAGAATATCCAATATTTATTGGATAAATCAGTGTATCCAATATTTATTGAATAAATAAGCACTGATCCTCTTGGGGACAAACAGAGGGGTGCTGGGGAGGGCAGAGGAAGGTGCTGGGCTCGTGGCAWCTCCATCTCCATCCCACAGAGCAGAATGGGGAGGGGAAATTCAAGATCATTCCTTAAATCTGAGAGCACATCACTCACTCCTGCCTGCATTTGGCCTCYCTGAGCTTTGTTTTTGCTGATCATAATGATCAGAAGACATGAAAATGGTGTCTCTGCATGGTTCCCCTTCAAATGTCACTCATGTTTGCTTCCACACGGCTCCAAACACAGATGTGACGCCACAAATTGCAGCTCTAAAAGGGGAAATGGGCATCAGTGTTTTGAAAAGTCCTCCATTTTAAGCTTGACAATCTCAATTTTTTTTTTTTTTTATTTGATGAAGTTCAACTTTTTTAGATTCTTTCCAGGCCCCTTTGTGTACTTTAAAACACAAAACACCAGCCAGCTAAATAAGATATGAAGAAGGGAAGAGCACATTTTGTCCACTGATTGAACTCATGGATTTCCACCAGGATAAAACCCAGACAAAGTTTACTCTTCCAAGTCCACCCAAACACAAGTTTYCTTCAATTTAATGAGTTCTGGAGGGAACCAAGAGCAGACAGGGTCATGCCAAGGAAACGCWGCTCCCGTGGGTGCCTGGCTTTGCTTACACCCATTTGTTGCTCCTAAATAGATGACTTTGCCCTTTTGCAAAAGGCAAACTGCAGCCAAGGTGTGCCTGATGGATCCCTGCCATAAGGCTGGAAAAGGGCACGCTGGAGGGGCTGGAGGAAGCAGCTCTGAATCGTAAAAGGTGAAGAACATTAATGCTCCCTTGGGATTTCAGCTGGAGAGGATTACGCTGATAGAATAGGACCTGGATTTTAATAAAAAATATACTTATTTCTGACACAGGATTAACAGTTTAAGCCCCTCACCAGCCTCTCCTTGTTATCATTCCTCTTAAGGAAGTTKCTTTTTCTCTCTGAGATGAGCGAAGGCTTTTTTTTAAAGGCACAGAACAAGCTGGGAGAGGTTTTTTTTTGTGGAGAACTCAAAGCAAGAAGGTGCTCCTGCCTCCATGTCCCTCTTCAAAGACCATCAGTGYCATCTGAGAGGGCTCAGCACCCACCACCCCTCTCCAGAACCCCTTCAGCACCAGAACCCCCTCCTTCACAGCAATTGATACGTCAGASTACTCAAATCTGAAATCAATAACCCTCTGAAAGCCAAGTCTCTTATTTATAATTGCTTGGCCCTCGAATTACTCAGGATACTTCAGGATTAGGCAAGATTTTCAGCTTCTCTATTTCRCTGAGAGTTCCTAGAGGTGCAAATCTGTGCAGCATCTGCCCTGTAATCATTAGTAAAATAAATTAGAATGCTTGAAGGAGCAGCCTRATTAGGAACTGAAGTGATCACTAGCAACTATTGTCAGTGTTGTGTGCTTTGTTCCACTTACAAGGCTAATTACTGTAACAAAGTGGATCATTTTAAATGGAAATTCTGGATGGCTGTCAATGCAAATGTTCCTGATTTTTTTTTATTTTTTTTTTCCTGGATGCATCAAAACCACACACGAGGAAACAAAGGACAATGGAAATAATCAAAACACAACTAAATTGAAGAAACTCTTCAAGGGAGTTTTGCTGGGGCTCATTAAAAATGTGCATTTATCCTCATTCCCTTGGAGAGCTTTGTCTGAGGGCCCCTATCAGGCTCCACCATCTCTGCATTTCTTTGCAAAATAAAGTCCACAAACTGCTGCACTTTCTGACTTCTACTTTTCTGGCTTTCTGTCCAAGAGTTTGGCACTTTGAGCCCCAAGGTCCTGCTCGTGTTTGCAGGGACAGTGGCTCAGTGATGTGACAGCTGGGAGTCTGCAGGACTCAGCCAAATGGGGCTTTCTGGATTTTTCTCGATTTTTATGCATTTTTTTCTTGATTCATAAATGGTTTTTGAGGCAGGGAGGAATTCTGACAAGGAGGATTAAGGAGTAACACGGTTTCCAAGGAATTCTGAGCGTTTTAATCCTGAATGGGCTTCAGTATATTGTGGAACTCACCCATCCACTCTGAAACCTGAGGGTGTTTTTAATRGACAATGTGCTTAGAGAAAACTCATTTCCATTTGACTAAATCCCTCCTGGCCTACTCACTCATTTTTAGAGGGGAAATGGGAGAGAAAAGTTGTACATTCAGACAATGCACGAGAAAGCTGTGAAATCATTCCCTGCCAAGGCAACATCAGACTCTGAAATTCTTCTTTCTCTCTGCTGTATTTACTCCTGATTTGAGCTGCAATGTTTACCCACAGGAACAGCACWCTGGAAAAACTGCACAGGCATTACTCTGCACAGGAAATTTTGGCAAGCTTGGACTGACAGCTGGTTATTCTTTCAGTGAATTCGCATATCTGGGGAGAACACCGGGCACAGCAAAGCCACCCCTTGGGCCAGTTCTCTCCTGAGTGGGGTTCAGAGCACATAGATCAGACACAAAGTCCATATTTCCACAGTTGATTTCTCCAGATTTTAAAATAACATCATACCTTCCCTTCCATGAGCTTTTTAAAACGATAGATCTATTTATTTATTTTTTTTTTTTTATTGGTGAGAGGTTGCTATCAGTCTCACCACTGCCTGTCCCCAAAAATCCTTCCTTTGTGCCAGAAATGCCTCCAGTGCCACTGCTGCTGTCAGAGCTGGGAAAGCAACACTCAGGAGGTTGGATCTGAAACCAAAGGCAGCAAAAACGCACATGTGTTCACACAAAAACCCCAACTCTTGCTTTGAATAGTCCTCTGCTGCTTTTACAAATCCACCCAGGGTTCAATCCCCTCTCACTGCATCAAAGACCGACACCAATTGTGCCTGCACAGCAAATCTGCTCCAAATTTTTCGGTGTCACCCTTTTTCAGGATGTGCCAACTCAGTTTAATTGAACAGAACTGAAATAAAAAGCTGACCTGGGCTGTTTCATCACTGGCTTTATAAAGGGGAGAGGAAGGAGGAGAAGACTTTAAATTTGATCTAAAATGCTCCGTGTCAGACACTTTCCAGGCCACCAGTGCTGTTGGACTGGTCTGAGTGCAGTGCCAGAAAATGAGGAGTTTTTTTGTCATTATGGGCTGAAAAAATCAGCACAAACGGGGTGAGAGTCAGCCTGGCTGTGCCAGCAGAAAACAAATGTTTGTAATAAATTGCAGCTTCGACTGGTGGTACAAAATGAATGTAACTTGGGCTGGAGTGGGGAGCAAACAAATCAAGGGCGTGAAGGGCGATCGCTAAAATGCCTGATTGGCTCTGCAGAGCTTTTTGACATCTGTGTAAATCCTCTGCCTTCAATAGAGTTACCTAAGGCAGCCGAGGGTGGGAGAAGAGAGCGTTTTTGTGCTTTGAAAATCAGTGAATGGAAATGATTGGGGGAAAAAAGAGGAAAATGGATGAATCCAAGAGAAGTCAAACACCTCGTCTTAGCTAGAGGAGCTCAATAAGGCTCACAGTTTCAGAYGTGTCTCCTTCTATACCCCCAGATTTACTGAGGTGAATTAGCCCTGATTTCACCAAGTGAGAGGTTTCTAATGAAACTGAGGACAAAGAAACTCGGGGAGTGTTAAACCTGGAAAAAAAAGATCAATGCATCTTCGTCCTAAACCAAATACTTGCTACTCTCAATAAAATATTAGTCTGCTACAATTTGCCTTGGGTAAAACTGTAGTAGTCACTGGGACACTGAGAAAAACACTTTTTAAAAAATACATTTAATGATTTTTAAATTTCATTGAATTCAAAACTCGACCACATTGGGCTGAGTGCATGTTCTGCTGGGCTTTGTCAAACTGAACCAACAGAGACAAGTTCTAGCCCAAATCCATCAAAAAGAGGGCTTTGGGTGGTATTTTATCCCWGTTCATCATTTGCAGCTCAGGACAGKGGCTAATAGAGCACAGAGACTTCCMTCATATTTTCTGGACCTCAGGAATTTGGAGGTACAAGACATCCAAGGCCTACAGAGTACACAAAGTGTTAGTACGTGCATTTTTAAGTTTTTTTTAAGACATCAAGAGTTGCTGTGATTTGCTGCTGCTCCYCRGCCTTSCCTTTCACAGTCCTGCACACCACASAGCAGGAAGCTCAGAAGRCTAAAATCATACAGAGATCAGCATAGATGCCTTCCAGGAAGAAACACCAGTGAGCAGAAATAAAAAAATCACCGCTGGACACAAATCCCCGTTTCCCTGCCAGCACAGGCAGGGAATTCCATCACAGGGGACAATTCCAAATCCCCATGACCTCAGGCAGATCCCTCTGGGATTCCTGGGTGTTTTGTCTCTCTGGGTAATTAGCTGATGTATTTTAGCAGAACTCCAAGCAGCATTCCCTCCTTCTGGCCGCTCAGGGAAGGCTGTTGTGTCCCTGCCTGTTCTGCCACGACCCATGAGGATGCCACAGGAGAGGAAAAGGTCACAAACGCTTCTCTGCCATCACCAAGGAGATGTGGAGAGCCAGGGCTGTGACTGAGCCCAGCAGGGTGGGTGGCTCTGCACCCCTGAYCCCGTCACCAGCAGGGCTGGGGAGGGACAGGGACAGCCAGGTGAGCCCTGGGGTGGGCACTGCCACCCTGTCCCTTCATCCTCAACATTTCCGCCCCTTCCAGGGGCACAGAAAGCTGATTATTCTGGAAGGCACCTTCCTAATCATCCCACGTGAAGCCTGTGATACGTTTTGAGGGTAATTATCGCTTGCTCCCTGTCCTGAAATGTCTCTCACACAAAACAGACCGAGGAGGTGGCGCTGAGAATCCCCAGGATGAAAACAGAGAGCGGCGGCCGTTCCCCGTTCCCCCGTCTGTCAGAGCGGTGTTTTGTTTGTGCAGGGATATTTTTAGGCTTGGGGAATTATGCAGATTGTTCTCCTAAATCACACGCAGCCCTGTGATAGCAGCTCGTGGCAGTTGCAGCTGTCAGTGTCATGTGGCGGTGAGGGAGTGTGGAAATGGTTCTGAGCATCAGGAAATGGTTCTGAGTGTTGGGAAATGGTTCTGAGCATCAGAAAATGGTTCTGAAAAGTGGTTCTGAGTGTTGGCAAATGGTTCTGAACATCTGGAAATGGTTCTGAACATCAGGAAATCGTTCTGAGCATCAGAAAAATGGTTCTGAGTGTTGGGAAATGGTTCTGAGCATCAGAAAATGGTTCTGAAAAGTGGTTCTGAGTGTTGGCAAATGGTTCTGAACATCTGGAAATGGTTCTGAACATCAGGAAATCGTTCTGAGCATCAGAAAAATGGTTCTGAGTGTTGGGAAATGGTTCTGAGCATCAGGAAATGGTTCTGAGTGTTGGGAAATGGTTCTGAGCATCAGGAAATGGTTCTGAGCATCAGGAAATAGTATTCTGAGTGACAGGAAATGGTTCTGAGCATCAGAAAATGGTTCTGAGTGTCAGGTTTTTGAACAGGTTCTATTCATGTTGTTACCTGGTTCTCGGCCATGAGCAATAAAAACCAGCTACCTTTCCTTTTGCTTTTCTTCCTCTTTACAAAAAGAAAACCAGAAAAACCAGCAGCCCAAACCAGAGAACAGGAGAGAAATGGATGTAAATCGACAGGAAATATATTAAGTCTGCAGAGAGAGCATTGTGGATGGGTAAATCGGGCTGGAGGGTCAGCAGCAGCAGATGCTTGGAATGAATGGGATGGAAAACAATGGCTCAGGAGGGATGGGCAGGTTGTCGTGATAAGTCTTGAGGATAGTTTACTAAATTCTCTTTACAGTGTAAACATTTTGTTCTGGCTGCTAGAAAGATTTAGGAGAACTGTGTAAAAATGTTCTCTGCTCTATAAAATGCTACTGCTTTGCCTTTCTTGTCTGGAGAGCAAAATAAATGAGAGCTACAAAAGTGCTGTTGCAACCAGCGCCACACACATCATTTTTCAATTGTTGAAACAACTGATCTGTGTATTTCTCCTCTTTGTGATGGAAAGAAATCGAAGGGAGGGGGAGACAACACTTTGGAGGGTCCCAAAATGCTGTGACAAAGGGCGTCACTTGGGATCTTCTTGCCTCCTTCTGCGCCTTAATTGTATGAAGATGCATCATGTGGCTGCAAAGCTCATTAGCGAAATTAATTCACTGTGCTCTATTCATTTGTTACAATCCTGACAGAAAGCCACRGAGCGTTCTGCATCTGGAGCTGTTTGGAAACAAAGCCTCTCTTCTCGTACTTTTTGTGGTTGGTTTTAGCAGAGYGTGAATCGGATGTGCACGGAAAACCACAGATTCTCCCTGTGGTGGGATCATCCCTTTGCAGAGAATGGATAAATGTGCAGAGAAAAAGGATGAAAAGGGCAAATGAGAAGCCTGATTAACTCAGGCTCAGAGGAACCTGGCTTTGCTGTGAAAACTGATTTACAAGGAGACAKGAGATCATCCTCTGCTTGGGAGGGGAACAGGAGAGTGAAGCCCCAACTGCCCAAATCCATGGGTTCTGTAACCAGGGCAATCCCACGGATGTTCCTGCACTGCTGAAACAAAACCATGGCAAACAYAGSCCAARAYGAGTCTCACTGGGACCTCACCTSCTTTTGGACRTCCTTGCTTTACTAAGGGCAAAACYTCCCCAAAACCATGGTGCCTTTGTGGAAGGATGTTGGCTGAAACCACAGAGGGATCCAGGTTTTCTCTTCTCCACACCAGGACACTTCTGTGAGCTGGGAAAACCACACCCTGTGGGACTCAAAGCAAGAATCACCCAATCATTGTGTGCAAGAAATGGAAACTCTGGGGAGAACCACAGAGCTCTGAGAGATAAAGTGAATAAGGATGGAGATGAACAARCCCTCTCCTGCCAGCCTAAGCAGAAATCCAGGCACAGCAATTCAGAAGACTCCTTATCTCAATCAACATCACTTTTTTTTGGTTTTTTTTTGTTTACAGTTGAAGATTTTGGCCAAATGTTTCACTGCCAGGGTAACTTTTTAATTTGGAGCTGAACTTCAGCCAATCAAACGTGTAACAAAAGCTCTGAGCACTGCATGGACTTTGCTCCAGGATGGATTCTCCTAAACTGTTGGGAGACCTCATGGATTGAGGTCTCACCCTGAGAGATTCAACGCTGGGACTTCTGCTCCAAAGCCATGAAAGAGCTCCTCCTCCCCTTAATTAGCAATTTGTGTGGGCATTAATTTCTCTCCAGACACCAAACCAGGGCCAGACCCCCCGATAACATCAACAAATCCAACTCCCTTTTTGGCAGGGAGAGACCCAGCCCAGCTCTCGGAGCTGCAGRTACCAAACTCCCAACTCGTGGGTGGTTCCCAACCCTCGGCTCTCATTTTCCTTCTTTGTACACTTTTGTGATCTAATTGCCTTTTTCAGGCACTTGTGTTTTAGGGAGATTTCTTTTTTTTTTCCTCCTTCTAACAGCTCTAGTTGCTCTGGGAAGAGTTCAGTTGTCATGACTCCCTGCTTTTGAGGCTTCTGCTGCCACCTTGCCTGACAATAAGAGGAACAGAAGACCAAAGCAGACAGGGGGAAAAAAGCTTAATTATAGCCCAGACTGCCTCTCTGTCTGAGGTGAAGGGAATGTAAATTATAATTCCCGGCTACAAAATCAAATAGAATTACTTATCTCTTGAAATCCCCACTGATCTGGCCACTGCAGTTAAGCAGCCAAGCTGCTGCCTCATTATTCCAGTGACATACTGCTGCAGGAGAAACTCCCAGGCACAGCCATAAACCAGCAAAAACCCAGGAGAAGGCTCAAGATTTCCCTCCTCTCCCTTTCCCAGGTAGCTTTCCATATTTCTCTTTTAGATTAAATAAYGTCTGGCACCTTTCCCCTGGATTTTTAAACAAGTTTGTTATAGGGATAAATATGACCGAGTGACCCTTGGAACAGCAGAGAGTGGAGAAATCAGAACATGGCCAGAGTGCAGCGGGGAAAGCCTGATTTAGGATTTCTGGCTCCTTGGACAGGTTATTTTCTAGAAAAAATCGGAGCTTCCTGTTTTCCTGTTGTGTTTTAGGCACAGTAATCTCTCTGATTTGGGTGCTGAGTGGAGAGGGATGGTCGATATTGCACATGGTGGAATAAATCCATGGCTTACCCAAGCCCCTCACTGCAGCAGGAATTTATGGAGCTGGAGGAACAGAGAGAGCTGCTCGTGGCAAAATCACCACACGCTCCTTATTTCTCTTTAAGCCACCTGGGCAGAGGGAAAACTGAAAGGATTTGGGCAGAGAAGGAAAAATGYGATTGAGGGGAGGTATAAAGGGTCTGGAGAARGCRAACAGGAAACACATCAACCAAAACYCCAYGGMTTTGCCCTTCTGGTGCTYKGTRGGACMCAAGGCAAAGGCTGGCACGAGGGCAACGTGGTGTGAGGGAGAAAATCCCATTTGCCAGAGAAAGACAGAAGCTCTTTCCAGGGGAGCTGCAATTCCACCCTCCCTGGAGGCATCAGAGGGGCTGGGGAGCACCAGAGCMGTGCTGGATTCGTGACATTTCTGTGGCAGGGATGGGAATGACACCCTGCAGGATCCAGGGGATCATAAACTCCAAACATGAAATACAGCAGGGGAGCTGCAGCCTCCAAACACAAACCAGCCCTCCCTGGGAGCGCTCAGCCACAGGAAAAGAAATTAAATCTCTTCAGCCACGGCTTGAAAAAKCTTGGAGAGATGAGGGAGGTGCATCCCAACCTCTCCTGTGGRTGCAGGTGAGCGCTCACTCCCCATCTCCCCTCCAGCCCATGCATAAATATTTATGTTAAATATTAATTTTAAATAATGTTATTTAGCTCCTGCCAGCCCACACCTTATGGGAACACCCCCAGCACTGCTCTGCACCCCAAACCCCCTTTGCTGGTTCCCAGGGATGGGAGGATTTGTGTGAGTGGAGCCATGGGAGTTCACTCTGGAGATCTCAGCACTGCAGCTCTTTTTATGGGAGCAGATTCAGGGATTTAGGAGAAAAAAAGCTCTCTCCTTTTACCCTTTAGAGTTTGTGCTTTGGAGCCAAGGAAGAAATTATAAGATCTTGGAAATAAAAGGTGTGTGGTGACTGTAGGCTTCTCCCCACCCCGAAAGGATTTCCTGCTCGAGGCTCCTGCAGAAGAAGGATTTGCTGCCTTTACTCCTGCTGGGAGGATGCTCTGAGCGGTGTGGTTGCCTCTGGCTGGCCTGTGAGGCAAATCTGAGAGTTAAACAGGTTCAAAACCCGACCTTGGCCAGCTGTGTGCCCCTGTGCCCACTCTGAGGCCTGGGGCAGGGAGGGATTAAGCCCACAACACACATCTCTGCTCACACTCCAACACACTGCATTTGTGCAAAACAGAATTACTGGAGGAAGATAATGATCAGTGTCTAGCCATAGCCTCTTCCTCCCTGATTTCTTGCCTTCTCCTTTTTTGGATAATTCCCTTCCCAGTGGCATTACCTGCTCCTCAGGCATCACCTGAGCAGTTCAAACAYGAGGTGGGATCCAATGTATTCAGCAAAGGGGCTGTTCTGCAGAGCAGATTCACAGGGAAAGATCTGATAGAACCAATTTCCCTTTTTTTCCCCCTCCTATCAGTGTCAGTCCTTTTATTTCCAGCTCGTACCTCAAAAGAAAACTGCAGAATTAAATTAATTAGCTCCTGGTAATGGGKATTATCATTTCATCTCTTTGACAGAATTCTACCCATACAAATGAGACTCTGCACCAAAACTTCTCAGCCTTGAATTGTTGCAGCAGGGCTTGAGGCACAAAAATACCCATCAGAGGGACAGRGAGACTAAATTTATCCCTCAGGACAGCCTGGCCATGTAAACCATCCCTTCAGCTCAGGAAATCACACAGCATCCACAGATTCCCTCGCAGAGGATCGGGATGAAGGAAGGAGGCAGCTCAAGGATCGATGTTGTGTAACAGCCAAGGTTTCTATGGAGACTTTGCAGCGCTCTCAGAGGAAAGGCAGAGATGCTGCTTCTCTCCTGCAGCTGAGCAAACTGGGGATGGAGTCTGGGTGATGCCCCAGGATTTCAGCTTCTCTATTTCCATGTCTCTGTACCCCTGGGATTCTTCAGTGTTTAACTCCAGACTCCACAGACAGTGCTGAGCTCCTGCTCTCCCATTTTTACACAAAACAATTCCTCTGCAGCCCCAAACTCAAGGACACCTCATTGTCCCAGGCCCCAAGAGATGGAAAAAACAGAGAATTGGGGGAGCCAACTTGGAGTGAATGACTGCACTGGCTGAGCTGCAATTGGAGGATTCAGCCCCGATGTGCAAATGGACCAGAACAGAGAGGGACAAACACACCAGGAAAAGATTTCCACAAGGACTCCTGACCCCCTTTTCSCTGCTGCAGAGTCTCCTGGGAGCAGCACACCTGCAGTTCAGTGTATTYCTGGGTTTTGCCTCGCTGGCAGGAACATCCCTCTCTCGTTCCGCGCTGCTGCAGTGCTCCATCCCCGCCACAGCCACGGTTTCCCTCTGTGCCTTCRCACGTTTGCGTGCATTAACCTTGTGCTCCATTCCAGAGGCTGCAAGCAGCCACCTAAATCATRCTAATTAAGACAAATTACTGGGATGCCTTGAAGAACGCTGGGAAATGCATTTTGTTGAGCAGCAATGGAAACAAAGCTCGATTCCGCATCGCTGTTACACTGCGCTCATTTCCAGCCCTTTGTTTTCTCTGGCCTTTTCTGCTTCCCAAAAATCTCTTCCTTGGCCCTTTTAGGATAAAATTTGAATTAATTCCCCTAGTAAGGCCTCAAAAAAAGTTCATCCTCGCTGAGAGCTGTCGCTCAGGAAAAGTCGACGGAACAAATTCATCCCCAGGTGCAGCAGCTGAGTTCTGCACKGTGATGGGCCCAGYCCAGGCTGGAGAGATAAATTCTCCTCAATTTCCTGCCCTCTGTGCCCCCCTGGCACCAAAATCAGGCTCCAAAGAGGCAGGAGCAGCTCACTGAGACGAAGAGCAGCAAGATTTATTTCACCTGCTTCTTGGTGGCCCCGCCATGAGGGGATTTGTGGTGGAAGAAGACAAGAATTCAGGAATGGTGCCATASCAGAACAGCAAAACACTGCTCTGGTTGCCAGGATTTATTAAATTAAATTAAAATTAACTGAAAATTTGCACGTGCAAATGARCCCAGTAACGAAATGGGATCCACATTGTTGAGAAAAAGGAAACATCTTCCCATCCCCAAAAGTCTGAGCAGTCCAGCACTCTAAAAACCTTAAATAAGGGGAAAAGAGCAATATGGAGAGGGGATACATCTGAGCTTCACAGATGAAATTATAAACAGGATGGCACAGAGGGAATAAAGGGTCCCTCCACATAGCAGAAATTAATTTTCTCCTAGAAAAGGACCCTCTAATTACACTTCTATGTCACCTTTTCCTCTCCGCCACATAATCAAACTCAAAGCTGCCTCTCTGGAAGTGAACTCTTTTTCACRAACGCTAGGAGAAACATCTCTAAATTATCATCAGAAAGAAGATAATGGATGCTGACTGCTCCCTGAAAGTAATTTTTGAGTTTTCTTTTTTTTCCCCGAGCAGGAGCTAAGCAGTGTCTGGTGATGTTCATTAAGCAGTCGGCATCCTCCTCTAAGGGCTGACGTCAGTTTGCAGCCCAGGACCTGCAATTATCATCCCTCGCCATTGAAGTGGATGCTGCTTAGTTACAGCACGCTGGGAAGGCTGAAAGGATCTGCCTGACACCAGCTGCCCTCCCTMGAAAATTTGAAAGTGGGAGGTAGAAGATGAGAATTAGACAAATCTACTCATTTTTTGACCTCAGGGAAAAAAAATCGCTGGGTGGTGTTTGCCCCCTGTCTCCCACCCTTGCTGTGTTTATCCCCTCGTGATTGAAGGAAGGCAAGAGAGGGGTGAAATCAGTTTAGAGTGAGTTTGGATCAGCACCTGAACCTGTGGATCTGAACCCCAGAGCTCGGGAGTGTTTCAAAGCCGAGCTCATCACCACAAAGCTTTTCCTCTGTCAGAAAACCCCCAGCGAAACTCTTGGCTGTGTGTGGGGATAGAGATGGGTATGAAATTCCAGCACCAGTCTGGGGGTGAACTGACAAAAAGGACTGTGCAGGTGCCCATGAAAACTCCATTTCCCCAAGTTTTCTGCCATTAAAGCCAGGAGCTTTAATTACAGCTGGATAAAACCACAGGATTCAAACGTCACCCCCTGTTTGGAGCCTGGCCTGGCAAACAARCGAGCGTCCCCAAACCAGGCTGGAGGATGGAGCACTGAAAAATGACAAAATAAATTGTTTTACAGCTGCTGGGGGTGGGGGTTTGTCTTGAATATCGAATCAGAGGCTCGTGATGGCTTTTCCCTCTCACCTTGCAGCAGATTTCCCATCCTTCTTTGGTGACACCTCCCATGGAGGGAGCACTCCCATTTGTTTGATGAATATCTAAACTCCATCAGACATTCCTGCTCTCCTTGTTTTCTGGCCATCTTACCAACATTTTGTCGCTATTAACTTCCATAAATTACAGCTGATATTTGCATTTATAGCACTCAGCCATCCATCATGTAAACTTTTTTCTTCTTCTTTTTTTTTTTTTTCTTTTCTATTATTTTCGGTGTTTTTTGAGAGAACCACAATTATCCACCTCATTCCTTACCTATTCTACATTACCCACAATTAGGGAGGAATGAATTTAAACCAAAGCATTTCTTAGGGCAGAGGGATGATGTCTCCTTTTCTCCCTCTGGTTTCTCTTCCAGCAAACCCCACAAACATCACCAAGAGCATCAAAAAATGCTGGAAACTCAGCTGGTAGAAACAAGAGAGAACAGTTCCAGTTCCTAAGTTGTTTATCTGCCTAATGCTGTGGGATTTCTTGGGAGGATGAGCAAAGATACCTGAGCAATGGAGGTGCCAGAAGATGTCTGACGTTTAGAAATCCCTCTGGACATTTATGGACGGTCCAGAGTTTGATTTATCGTGTCAGACACATCCCCCGCGTTTCACACTCGGCAGAGATGACACGAATCACTTAATTCTCCTTTGAAATGCAGGGTCTGCTGGGTGGAAGGCAGSGTATGGATTTTCTTTCAGGGCATGGCTCTTACACCCAAACAACCTCCCAAGTATTGTCCTGAAAGTCCAGATTTTAGGATTTTRCAGCTTTTCCTCTCCTTTGTCGCCAGAGTTCACAAAAATGCTGAAGCTGTTGTAATACTTCAATTGCAATTCCTCCCTCCCCATTTATCCTTTAATTCGCYGCTTCCTCCACTTGCATTCTTATTCCAATCTTTTTTATCCCTCCAGCTCCAGAACGTTTTTTCAGCTTTTGTATCTTTTCCTTTTATTTGATCATCATCTTCCTGTTCTATATTTGTGCTTGCAAACAGACACCTGCGCTCCCACCCACGCTCCCTGACTCAACCCTTGTTTTGTTTGCTGGGCTCATTTTTGCTCTTTCATTTGTCTCTCACCCTGCTCCAGTCCCTCTTCATTTCTCCTTTTTTATTGCTGGAGTATTAATTTTGTTGCTCATTGATCCTGTGGCTCTGGTGTTTCTCCTATCTCCCAAAGTTTTCTTAATCTCCAGAAATTTTTTCGCTTTATTCTTTCTTTGCCCCTCGCTGTGGTCCAAGTCCAGCAGTTTCATCCTTTTTTTCTGAGGACACTCTGATGCCTCTCCTTTAGAAATTCTTTAGAAATGAAGGTAATTCTGGAATATCCTGAGCTGGAAGGGACCCACAGGGACATGGATTGAGCTCCTGTCCCTGCACAGCCCCCAAATCCCCCCTGTGCATCCCTGGCATCACTGCCAACAGAAAAAATGCCTTTCCCTGCTCTCCCTAAATGCATCCAARCAATTTTTCTGTTGGCATTGGYGGTGATTCCTGTKCCTTTCTGTGCTGCTCAGCACAGGRGTGGAGGCASACAGGACACAGAGCTGGGAAATCTGAACTTCCACCACCCTCATTTCCAGGAGTCCTCGRTATTAAACTGTCCCGTTCACTTCCCTTTGCCATTCAGCTGCATAGCAACCACACAGCACCTTTGGCACAATTACTGAACTATTTTTAGTTCAATTACTGGCTCCCCTGACTCAGACTGCAGGGTCTGAGCTTACCTTTCATGCAATATGTGCAAATGAACCTGGCTGCTTGCACTCCTCCTGACCCGTGCAGCTCATTACCAGGAAATTATTTTAGGGGCTGAGATACAGATCCCCCAGGGGTGATGAGGAGGGGGAAACCCTCCCAAAGGGTCACTCACCCTTGGACACCAATTCAGGACCCCTTTCTGCCCACAGAAAGCAGCTGAGTGACAAATACACACCCAATGCCTCAATTTTTGCTCCTGCCAGGGATAAGTTTGGCTGAATTTTAGTAAACAAAGCCCTTTTTGCAAACTGCAGTCAGCTAAAAATGCAGGCCTATGATAAGACTTCTTAAGCAGTAATTTATTTTTTTTTAAATTTTATTTTTCCTAAGAAAAAACAGCTTAGGGATTTCCACACTCCCYGGTTGTGTCTGAGCATCCTCACACTCACAGCTGCCTTCTCAAATCTTAAGCTTTCCAAGCGCTCTTATTTTTATCCCAGAAAAAAGAGAAAAAGGGAGATTTACYGGGTTAAACCTTTAATTCCCAGATAAAAGACTTCTTTCCCCCTCTCTTTCCTAACCCTTAATACTTTCTTTCCACTATTCTCTCATTCTGCCCAAGCCAGAGGCATTTCAGTGCTGYCTTTTTGCTTTGTGGAACGAACATTGGGCATTTCACTTTGGCTTTGTTTTCCAGGAGCCCTGGTATTTATTTGTTCCCATCAGAGCTTTCTGCAGGCACCCGAGGGTGTGAATTCTGTCAATCCTTTCCTGTTCCATTGCTGATCCTTTCCTTTCAGCCAGGGAAAGGTCAGTGCTGCTCCCAGAGATGCCCTGGAGCTGGATGGGGAATCCTCTCCCGGTTCCTGCATCTACATCCTTCAGCTCTGACTCAGCTCTCAACCTCCTTTTACCCCTTCAGAGAAGGCATAGAATAAATTGCCAACTGCTCAGTGGAAAATGTTGGGGGTTTTT
>NW_026623985.1:190200-209709 GCF_030028575.1 Malurus melanocephalus | reverse complement strand
AATAGATCCAAATCCACCCTTACACCTCTGTTACCTCCTGTTCTGAAACTCTTTGAACTCAGTGATGCCCAAAAACACTTTGCCCATGGCTCATTTGGGCATCCTTTCATTAACTGGGGTTATTTGAAAGTGATTCCAGACAGAAATTAATGATTCCAGACAGAAATTAATGATTCCAGACAGAAATTAATGATTTCCAGTGGCCAGGAAGTTCTGCCTCCTCCCTCCCATTCCTGGGGTGAACAGAGCTACACAGAACCTCAGATAAAAAATGTGGGTCAAGTGCAGGGAGGACAGAGGCAAACAAAGCCCAAAGGCTGGGAAAAGCTGATCTTGAGCAGAAGATTAATGTGCAGAAAGCAAAAAAATAAATTGCTTCAAATATTGGAGAGAGCTGCAGTAGCAAAGGGACAGCACAAACACAAATACACAAATTTTGGCTGTGGATTTTAGAATTAACCCAGATTACTGCAGGAAGTTGTGGGTCGGGATTTAGGGAAAGGTTTCCATGGGTGGGAAARCTGCAGGGAAGGGTTCCAGCAGGGGCTGTGGAGGATTCTCTGCTGAAGGACCCTCAGCACAGGCAAACAGAGCCCTGGCAGGGCAGAGGTAGCACTAATCCTGCCCTGAGACAGAAGGATGGATTATGGAATCATTTCCGAGCCCTCCCAGCCCTAACTGTGTGATTATCAGAGTCAACAATGCAAATTTTAGGTGAATACATGTTTCCATTATCCGTGTTCTTACCCCCCACGCTCCCCCAGGCTTTTCCATCTTGCAGATCTCTTAATCTTTTTTTTATCCCTGACCTTTCCTCTTCCTTCTAAAAATTCCCTGCCCGAACTGCCTGATTGTTTCCTCTCCCTCCTAGAAAAAAAATTCACCTCCTTTACCACAGCTCAGGTCTAAATTTCAGATCAAGACCCTACAATTAGTCCCAAAAATCCCTCCCCCGTGGAAGGAATGAGAGGGGAATGTCTTTACAAACAAACTGTGATTCCAGGGGTGAGATAAGATGGATATTGGGAAATAGAAGGGAACAATGGGAAGGATTTCCATAGGAATTCCACTGATTGACGACCCCAGACTGTGTTAATGAACTATAAGAGCAGAAAAATAGAGAAAGAAAAAAGAAGGGGGATATTAATTATATTAATATATATTTATATATTATATATTTATATATTATATACAAAAAATATATATTATACATTATGTGTAATTATATCAATAGATGAATATATCTAAACACTATATATAAAATGTATCTTTTTTATATATATATTCTATAATTATATGAATACATTTATATATTAAAAGGGGCTATTAAAGGTATATTAAAAGGGGGATGTATGTTAGAAGGGGGGTTGCATAAGGAATTTTGGGGTGTCTGTACCTCTCCAGACCCTCAGCCAATGGGGAAAGAGAGGGAACTGGGATAAATTGGAATAAAAGAGGCTGTCTCCTTTATCAGTTTGAGAGACCCCATGGAAATGCCCATGGCCTCTCCCTTTATTCATCAATAAAGTTTCAGGACTCCTCTGTCTCTTTTTGGACAGAATCCCCTGGTGTTTGTAGCTGAATTCTCCTCACACCTGGCTGCAGGAGGAGTGAATCCTGGCAGAGCCTGTGCCTCGTGGGAAGGGTTCCATCCCTCCGTGCTTTCCTCCCACGTGGACACCCACACCGAGCTGCTTTTAACGCTGGGAGAGACAAAATTCAGCCACAGCCCTGCTAAAACTGCTCCATTCCTGTGGATATCAGAGCAGCCCTTCCCTCGTCCCCAATGAACTGACCTTGCCCTGTCAGCTCCACGACAGGATTTAGATAATTTCGTGTGGCTGAATAGCAGAAATAGAGCTCAAAGCCCAGACAAGGCTGCTTTTGCTCCTGTGTTTGTGCAAATCTCTCAGCTGTAGCCTGGCAGCAATCTCAGCCTGCCTGGGTGCGAAGATGAGCCACATTTCATCTTGTAGCTCATTACATTTCACCAGATACAGCGCTCTCGCTATCAACAGATGCCGGGGAAGTGGGCTGGCTGAGTTTAATATATTTTCCACCTTAAGTGTTTATCTCCCTTTATTCCGTGTCCCAGCAGGTCAGATTCATTTTTCTGAGCTCTTTCCAGGCTCAGTATGAGGGCACTTCACATTTTTGCCTCCCACCTGTGACCACACTGCTCCCTCAAGTACCCTGGGCCCTGGATGCACACAAATTACCTAATTCCCATTCCAAAATCCCCTTTTTGCCCACACTTTGGAGTTCCATGTTGTGCTTTTTGTCAGCTGTGCTCCACCACTCCTGGAACCACCCAGGGGGATATTTAACGCTGTCCTTGCTTCCTGACACCTCAGAGTAAGTAAAAACTCTCCTCCTCACTTTTCTGCCAATGGACACGATGAAATCTCCTGGGTAAAAATGAAAAGGAAGTGTGAATATCCTCCCAAAACTGATGGCAGGGAGCCCTTCTGCAAACAGCACATTTATTGCTTGCACACGATTTCTGATCTGAGCCCATCAGAATTCAGGAAATCAGGATCACCCTGGATCAAGCCTTCACTGTGAAGGCTCACAACCTCCCCGATTTCACGTGCTCACATACCCACAAACAATTTTAAACAGGTTTTCTTTTTAATGATTTTAAACAGTTTTAATTTTAAAACATCTTTCCCCCCTCTCCTCCCGGCARTTTGTTCAGATGCCGCGTGCTCAGTGTGTATTTTAGAGGAGCTCAAACATATTGGGCTGCATCTGCTGGGTTATTTTTAGGGAGATGAGCTCCGATGGATCTGCTTAGGAACGGCACACGAAGAATGAGGTGAACTTTGCAAAGAGCAGGATATTTCAAGTTCCTGTGCCTCTGAACCCCGACAGAGCTCGTTCAGATTAATTACTGCCTGTAAAACTCGTGCTGACCCCTTCTCCCCGAAGGCTGAAATCCAAAAGTCATCCCARTGCTGTGAAAGGTCTGTCTTAAACCAGCGTGAGCCCCCAGGAAACCCAGAATTAAGGCTGAGATCAGCTTTTCTGCCCATCTCTGCCAGTCAGGGATATTTGCAGGAAAGCAGAGGGGCTGAGTTCTGAGTGCAAACACGGACATCACCAAAGAAATGGCGCAGGGCAAACAGAACTCAGCCCATTTTACTGTCAGCAGCTCCATGGACAGCACAGATGGGAGGATTCTGAAAGCAAATTCAGCTCCTCATTCCCACCACAGCCTGACTGCACCCTGGCYTTGCAGGGSTTTGTTTTGTGCTCTTTTCCAAGGGCTGCATCGAGAGCCATCAGCTCAGCACTGAATTAAAGAATGGTTGGATTCAGACAGCCCTGGAGGTGCAGCAGCACCTTTGCTGGATCCTATGATCCATCCTGCAAACATTGCCCTACAAACCCGTGAACCAAGATGAACCTGGCTTGTTTGGAACTTAACTTTGCTTATTCAGAGATTAAACCCCGTTGTCAGCCTGTGAAATCTGTATTGCAGAAGTGGTGATAAAGAACGCTTCTCTTTTTCTCACGCAGCAGTTTTGCCAATCCATCTCTGCTCTGGCCAGATAAATCACATTACGCAGGGAGAAGGCAAATCTACCCAACTACAGCACAAATCTGGAGAGATTTTCACAACTGAAGGTGGGGGAGCTGGGCTGTGACAAGCAACATTTATTTCTCTCTGAAAAATAAAATAAAATAAAATAAAATAAAAATCTATTTTGGAAAGGTTCTTGTGAATGAAGACAAGGAACCATTGGCCTGTCTCACATCTCGATGCACTTTACAGGGAAGAGCTCTAAACACCTCAGAGCTGCCTCTGGGACTAATCAAGAAAACATTTTTTGGTAGAAATACAGATTTAATTGTACAGGGTGATTCTAGTAGCATGTTTTTGTCTAACAGAATAAACTAGTCCTTACTTTAAAGGCTGAGCTAGTAGCAAATTACAAATCCTCTTTGAGCTGAACTGACCTGATTATTTTTTGTTTTGTGCTGGTACTGAACAAACCTGGAAGTATCAAAGGATGCTTCCCCTCCTGCTCCAATAAATCAGAATTTCAAGCCATGCATCCAGGAGGGGCTCTAAGCCTGGTCTGCCCACATTTGTCCTTTAACAGAAGAGTTCCTGGGTCCTGGCAGCTTGAAAATGTGGAGGTTCCTGGCACTGGCAGGGATCCTGGCAAGAATCAGGGCAGAAAGGACAGGAAWGGTGTGGGATGAGCATCTCCCATGACATCTGTGAGGCCTAAATCCGGCTACCTAAAACAGGGGCTGGACAAAATCCAGAGAATAAAAAGCAGTTCTATTTATTGAGGGGTCTTCAGGACCATTCAGGGCAGTCCCACACCCACAATGGACAATGGCTCACGGGTTTTTCACCTTTCTCACTTTTGTCCATTTGCACATCGGGGCTGAATCCTCCAATTGCAGCTGCAGCCAATGCAGTCATTGACTCCAACTTGGCTCCCCCAATTCTCTGTTGTTTCCATCTCTTGGGGCCTGGCCCAGGGAGGTGTCCTTGAGTTTGGGGCTGCAGAGGAATTGTTTTGTGTAAAAATGGGAGAGCAGGAGCTTGGAACTGAATATGGAGTCTGGAATTATCCACTAAAGAACCACAGGGTTATAAACACATGAAAAACAGAGAATATAAATAATAAATAAATAAATATAAAACCCTAAGGCTTCACCTGAGGCCATGCCCAGCCCCAGCCCTGCCAGGGATCAGTTTAACCGGGCTGAGCAGTGCTGGGTCTGCTTGGACACGGCTGCCAAGAGCTTGGCAGGGGAGGAAAAGAGAGGAAAGGAGAGGAAAGGAGAGGAAAGGAGAGGAAAGGAAATCGCTGCTGCTCAGAGCCAGAGCCTGGGACAGCTTTGCCAGCCAGGCTTGAAACAGAGCCAGAGTGTCAGATAGAGTGACCAGCTGGGAGGAGAAACAAGGTAAAAATAAGAGAAGCATCCCTGTCAGGAGGCAGAGCAGTGGGCAGCTCCTGTGTCTGCTGCTATTAATAATGCACCGAGACTGCTAACAAATCTGCCATTTTCACACCACTAATTGCAGAAATGTTTGCCACCTCCCCGGGGCGTTTCTCACGCTGTCCTAACACTTTATTATTTTTCCTTCCCCTTGGCCACCCCTCTTCTTGCTATGAAGGTTTTTTAAATGGCACTCACTCACCAAACCGAAGGCTGGAGGATGAACCACCTTAAAAAAACACCATTAAAAAGGTTTTAAWTACTGAAATGCTGTATTTTGCACAGTGYAACCCAATGGTTTGAAAATATTTATGTAATTATTCAATGACAACTTGCACATCACCTCTATTTTTGCCTATAAATATCTATTAACTTCAAATACTCAACCAAAACTCCTGGTTCCACTTCAAGTTCTCGACTCTCAAATGTTGTTTGACAGAAGGGAATCACCTCAGGGTTTTCAGSATTTCACTCCCTCCAAAAGCCTACCAGCTTATCAAAACTCCTGAGCATCACTGGATGCAACAGCTTTGCACCTGAAAATAAGGCTCTGCTGCAATGGTGTATTGATTTGGGAGGAAAGGCAGTAAAAATGTAAAATATATTCCCAGAAAACTGTGATGTTGATTTAATCTAGGAGGAGTTTTTAGGAGAAGTGAAAGGGGGTGCTGATACACCAAAAAGGGGGATTTTTTTTTGTTTTGGTTTTTGACCTGCAACTGTATATGAACAGAAAAATAATGAGAAAAATCTGCATGCAGTCGCTTTAACTGACCAGACAGACAAATATTAAGGTTTCAAATATTAAGAGCGGGTTTCACCCTCTCACTTTATTAATCCACACATCCCACGACAAATAGAACCAGGAGTGGTGCATTCAGAACCTAAAAAGAGAACACAAGCACATATCAGTGCTCATTTGCTCCATGGAAGGAAATGGGGGAGACTGAAACAGCTGAAACCTTAAATTTCCCTTGAATTTTGAGGCCCCCAGAAGTGGAGCTGTGAGGGCACAAATCTCAGGTGTATCTCACAATGTGCACTTGTAGCTGCTTTAGGGAAAGAGCTCAGAAATCAATTCAGTGCTGACACAAARCCCCATCAGAGCCAACAGGAAAATTGCCATCGACTTTGCATCAGCTCTGAGAGGAAAAGCCACAAARGAAGGGTGAGCAGCTCTGGGATGAGCAGCAGGGTTTCACTGTGAGCTATTCTTGCAGTTCAGGTAATTTTCTCAGGGGCATTTCCCCACCTGATCCCCCCAGCTCRGATCTGCTGGGGAAAAATGAGGGAATTTCTGTGAGCTCTCACTCCAGAGTGTGCCAATGCAACAGAACTCCCAGAGCAACCTCCCTCCAGCCCTGCAACACGGCTTAGAGGGGATATTCTCATTATTTGAGACTCTTGGAGTGCTTTRAGTCCTTCCCCAAGAGACCCCCAGGGTCTGTGAGGCTCCAGCACCAGCTTTACATGAGCCCTACACTGATCAGGAGTGATATAAATAAAGATTCAGGAGTGATTTAATAAAGAATCAGAAGTGATGTACATACAGATGCAGGAGTGATGTAAATAAAGGATCAGGAGTGATGTAAATAAAGGATCAGAAGTGATATAAATCAGGAATGGTGTAAATAAAGAAACAGGAGTGATGTAAATAAAGAATCAGAGGTGATTTAATAAAGAATCGGGAGTGATGTAAATACAGATGCAGGAGTGATGTAAATAAAAGATCAGGAGTGATGTAAATAAAAGATCAGGAGTGATGTAAATAAAGGATCAGGAGTGATGTAAATAACGATTCAGAACTGATTTAATAAAGAAACAGAACTGATGTAAATAAAGAAGCAGGCCTGATGTAAATAACGAAATAGAAGTGATTTAATAAAGAATCAGAAGTGGTTTAATAAAGGTTCAGGACTGATGTAAATAAAGAATCAGGAGTGATGCAAGTAAAGAATCAGGAGTAATGTGAATAAAGGATCAGGAGTGATGCAAATAAAGATTCAGGACTGATGTAAATAAAGAATCATAATATTTAATAAATACTTAGAACTGATGTAAATAAAGAATTAGGCCTGATGTAAATAATGATTTAGAAGTGATTTAATAAAGAATCAGAAGTGGTTTAATAACGGTTCAGGACTGATATAAATAATCAGAACCGACTTAATTGGAATCAGGACTGATGTAAATAAAGGATCAGGTGATGCCTCTGGACACATGTGGTAATGTTTTCTTGTATCAAACACCCCAACATGAGAGGTCACCTTTTTTTTTCCTGAGCTGTTCTCATTCCTGGCTCCCACTCCAGCAGCACAGCAGCAGGGATTTGAAGTCTGTTCACTACAACAACTCCATCCAGAGAATTTCCAACCCCGAGCTGGATCCCCAGATGGGAAAGCACAGATAGGGGATTTATCAGTGCCACACGCTGATCCTGCAGAGCTCAGTCTGGGGGAAAATGCTCCCTGTGCAGCCTGAGAGCACAAAACATCGGATTCTTACCAAGTGGAAGATAAACAGTTCAGTTTTTCAGCAGCACCAGTCCAACAGGCTGCAAAGAGCAGCACAGAGCGAGATAAAAGGCATTTGTGTGGCAGCTCTGCCTAATCTGCTTGGTGCTGGAGGCAGCAGTGAACAAAACTGAGGCTAATTCTCAGAAAAAAAAAACCCACCCAAACTTTTTTAGTTTGGTTCTGAAATACGCTCTTTTCCCCAAATTAAGTGGTGATCCAAGGAGGCTGTCAACTTTCGGGCATAACTGTTATTTTTCAGATTTGCTGGAGGGAAAAAAAAAAGGAACAAATAATTTTCCTTTCTTTGCTTTCCCTGAAACAGAAGAAAACAGAGCTAAAAATCAGGAATGTGGCTGGGCAACACCTCTACATGGAGACACCCCAATCCTTCTGGCCATTCCCCTCCAAGGATTTGACTGAAATGCTGCCATCCTTCCACGTGAGGTTTGGATGCTGAGATGTTCTCCAGAATGCCCTGAGCAGGAAGATCAAATCCCTGCCCGTGCTGCCCTGGGTGATGCACACAGAACACGTGTTCTGCCAGGAGAGCTGCTTCATGCTGAATTTGTGTTTAAATCTGGTTTTTATGGTTATATCCCTTCCCATCCTGGGCACCCAAAGGCCATGGACAGAGCCTTCATGTGTTGCACCACCCCAGATTTTGTGCCCTGCTGGCAACCTGAGCTTGCCCTTCCAGGGAGAATTCTGGCCAAGGAATGCTCATCCAAAGCTGTGCTTGACAAATTACATTTTTGTTTTTCTGACTCAATGCAGTGTAAATTTTTGTACCTGACCCAGACTCCTGGAGGTGTTTTCCCTCCAACAACCCAGCCTTTGGTGACAGCAGCTCCTGCTTTGAGCCCCATATCCATTCAGGTGTTGGGGTTATTGTCCCTCCCAGGTTTGGGGATGTTCCTCCAGGGGGATGCTGCCACCATTCCCTGCTCTGCTAAAAGCAGCTCGTGTGGTTTACAGATCCCAAAACAATTCCATTTACTGCTCTGTGTTGGGAACTTCACCTCCTGAGTAGCAGCAGAGAGAGGAGATATTATTCCCAGGYCAGCTGCAAAAGGAGTCCAGTTAAAATCCTCCCAAAATCTGGTGCCACGCCGGGCTCGTGTCATTAATGTTATTTATGGCTGCCTTCTTTAGTCACCATCAATCTCTGCAGAAAGGGCTTTGTTAAAGTATGATTAGGTTGGGATTATTGCATATGAGGCTCTTCCTAGGGCTTGTAAATGTGACAAACTCTGAAATACAGTTTCAACAAAAAAAAAAAAAAATTAAAGAGAGGGAAGGAGGGAAGCGGTGCTTTTATTGAAATACACCACAATTCCCTAATTACTCCTCTGCTCTAGTGACTCTGAGTGGTGGAGAAAAAMAATTAAAGAAACATTCTCTGCTCTGCCCTCTTGTGCCTCCAAACCACTGCTCTCTTCAGGGACCCCAGTGAGCAGCAGCTCTGGAGTAAGATCTGGATGGAATGAGGCAGATTTGAGAGCCTGGTGGAGCACAGAGCACAGGGACATGGGGCAGCTTTGGGGATCAATTCCCACTGCTCTGGAGTAGATCTGAATGGAATGAGGCAGATTTGGTGGAGCACAGAGCACAGGGACGTGGAGCAGCTTTGGGGATCAATTCCCACTGCTGCGGCTGCACCAGCAGGAAATATCAAAACCTAGGACTGACCAACCCTTTCCTAATGAAATATCTTGGGGCAGAGAAGACAAAAGGGATGGTAAATTCTGCACTAAAATCCAGCTCTTCCACCCCCATCAGCGTGTGCCTGCAGGTGTGAGCACAAGGGGGGATCCTCTGAAACTCAACATTGCTGTTCCTGCAGCAAGAGAAGGAKCAGTTGTTGCTCCAGTTCATCTGGATAACACTCAAATTACGTCAGATAAATACTGAATTTTCCTGTAGAGGCAGATGAAGGGATGGTAACTTCCATATTGGAATCAAAGAATGGTTTGGGTGGGAAAGGACCCTAAAGATSATCTCATTCCATTGCAGGGACACCCAGGGTGCTCCAAGCCCTGTCCAACYTGGCCTTGGACAYTTCCAGGGATGGGAATTCCTCCCTCCCAGGGAAGAATTGCACTGTTTGATACCAACAGCCACACTAAAATCCCTCAGCAGACACACAAAGCACCATGGACTCTACAAAGGCATTTTAAAACAATATTTGYTCATGAGAGGAATATGGCAAAGCAATAACACATATTAATACACTGAAGGAAACTGTTTTCTTTGCTCCTGGAGTTGGGATGGAGCCAATCCATACCTTGCTCTTCCCACACCTTCTCCACTGTGGTATTTTTATAATTAACAACACTAAAAGCACRTAATAAGCAGGTGTTTAAAATGCACAAACCYGTCCCCACCAGCTCCTTTTGATCACAGTGACCTCAGTTTGCAACATCACATTTAACATCCCCGCCCTCTGAACCCCCTGTTGTTTTGAAATATTAGCCACTGGCATCCTGGGATTAAAATAGAAATTTTTCTGCTTTGACTCCTTGCCAAAACCATTAAAATATTCCCTGCACTGCCACAGCTTGTGCCACCTCCCAGGGGAGTTGATTTAGAAGTAAATTATATGTAAGTGTCAGATGAAAAGAGCTTCATTATCTAATTCTTCCTACACCAGCATTTCTTTAAATTGCTTACTAGGGACAGGAGACAATTAGTCCTGTGTTTGAAAGGAGAAATAATAAGTATCTGTCACTCCCATTAACCACCTTTTTATTTTTTTTTTAATATGCAAATACAGTTACTTTTCACAGAAGTTTGATGGGGCAGCGGCGCTGGGACACACTCAGCACCCCAAATTTCAGGGGATGGACTGGACTGAGTGTCTTGTGTCCCTGTCTGGGCCTGGTCAGCACTGAAATAATGACCAAAATCAGGAATTTTCAACCCTATCTGGGCCTGGTCAGCACTGAAATAATGACCAAAATCAGGACTTCTCCATCCCTGTCTGGGTCTGGTCAGTGCTGAAATAACGACCAAAATCAGGAATTCTCCAGCACTGTGTGGGCCTGGTCAGCGCTGAAATAATGACCAAAATCAGGAATTCTCCATCCCTGTCTGGGACTAGTCAGCACTGAAATAATGACCAAAATCAGGAGTTCTCCAGCCCTGTGCAGGAGCACAGGTACACAGACGTTGCCATGGTACCAAGCAGCTTCCAAACAGATTTCAGGAGCAGCAGTGAGTGCCAGTGGGACACCTCCTCACTGAAATTGGGACTGGCACAGCTCTGCCAGGGCGTGAGAGCCAAGGCCAAAACAGCACCATCAGCAGAGGTTCCTCAAACCCTGACCCACCCCAGACCCTGCTGAGAGCCCCCTAACCCGGGTTCACCATGGTCACCTTTCCAGCAGGACCCTCCCTTGACCCTTTCCTCCCGGTTTTATTTAAATCTCTGCGATATCTGAGACACTCCTGCTCTTCCCCATCCTCACAGGGGGAATTCTCCAAGTGCAGGGTCAGGATCAAAGATGAAACAGAACCAATGCAGGCACAGAGAGCTCCTTGTCATCCCAAATCCTCCTGCAGGAGCTCAGAGCCTGCATCACCTGCATGCTTCACACCACTTCATCTTCTTCCTCCTCCTCCTCCTCCTCATGGATCTAAACTTTGAACTACTGACAAGGAAAAAAGGGATAAAGACAATTTCAGTGCACAASTGAACAGCCTTGTTCTCTCCTGCAGAGCAGCCAGGGTGTTTTTCAGCTCTCAGAACTGGGCTGTGGGATTTTCTCCACAGGGCTCGTGTGTTCATCCCCCAGCTGGGCTGCACAAGGTGCTCTTCTCCAATTTGTAAAGCCCTGCCATGCTTCGAGATGACCTTTCCACGCTGAGTATTTAAAATGYAATTAGTCCAAATCCTTTAAAAATCACTTCATTGGGCACATGGAGTCTCTGTGGGACAGATCTTGGACCAGAGGCACCTGAGTGACACCTGGCTGTCCGAGCAGCTCGTGTGCATCTGAGCAGCAAGGGCAGAGAGCTGCAGAGCTGCTGCTCACACATTTCACTGCCTCTGTGCCCTCTGCAGTGCTCAGGGCTGCAAGGTTACAGCTCCCATACAAATCATTCTGCAGGAAACACTCGAAACGGGAGGCTGATGTTTTATGAGGTGCAGAGCAGCCTTTGCTGAGCTGATGACATCTCTAATTCCACATGCAGTTATTAAACACCCAGATTGTAAAAGCAGCAGGGAGAGAGGCACGAGCACAGCTCAGAGCTCTCCTTTAACGTGACCTCACAGAGCAGCAGGACCTGCTGGGAGAGACTCAAAAACCCAGGCACCTTGGATTTATTTTTGGCTCTCCCAAATAAACTCAGGAAGCTTTTGCAAAGTGATCAGGGTTCATTAAACAAAGCACTTGAGAAGGAATTTAAGCAATTTCTCCAATAATAAACTCGTTCCTGCTTGCAGAGGCACAGAATTGCATCTGGTCCATCCTGAGGCCAAGAACATTCACATTTAAGGGTTGCTGATCGCACTCTGAGATGGGAAAGGATTTCTGAAAAGGACTTCACTGTAGAAAGGACTTCTGAAAAGAGCAGGACAAACAAGAAAAGCAGTTTGGACGTGACAGCTTTGTCACTGCATGGTGTTCACTCCTTCCTGCTGGATAAAATGAACCTCTGCAGGTCAGAGCTGCTCAAGATGGGAAKGCAGATCCTCACTGCACACAAATCTCTGCTCCCACCATCAGGGTCTGTCTGGGAGCTGGAGGGAAGMGAGGAGAGAAGAAATGTGGKCATTYTCYRTGAAAGGCACTTGTAAACTCTAAARCYTCTGAGCAYGGAGGGTAAAAGCCTCAGCCACTGCAATTGTGCTTCATTTGGGCACTGATGGGAAAGGTACCTCAGCTCTCACACAGAAATTTTGGTGTTAAGTGGAGCAGTAATATTCAGCAATCAGTTTGTGCTGCTTTCARTGTCCTGGTGTAACCTTTAGAAATGCATTTCACTGCCCTTCTCTCTTTCTCAAGGCCCAAAATTTTGGATTTTATATTTAAAGAAATCTCCTTTATGTCTTCAGAAATTTCTCTGAAAACAAGGCTTTTGCCTCTATGCTCTGATAAAGCCCTCAACAGCAAATGGAGGGAGGTGTGAAAGATATTGAGGTCTTTTGGGTAAAAGATATTTAAGATATTGAGGTCTTTTTGGGTAAAAGATATTCAAGATATTGAGGTCCTTTTGGGGAAAATATTTTCAAGATATTGAGGTCTTTTGGGTAAAAGATATTCAATATATTGAGGTCTTTTGGGTTGCCTAAAAACCAGGCTAAAGGAAAAACTGCAGCATTATCTTACACAACCAAGCAATAAAAAAGTATTTATCCATGTTAAGGGTCTGTCAGCAAATAAATAACACCAGCTCTGCCAGGACCTAACCAATGTTATCAGGCCTGCCCTGCTCCTGCAGGCACAGGGGTTACCTGAAAGGCTGTAGGGCATCTGTTGGGTTTATGGAGCTCACAGAGGCACCAGGAGAACACAAACAAGGGGATTTTATGGGGGATTTRAAGCTGAAATCTGAACAGATGTGCCTGAGGTTGTGCTGCCCCTCTGCACATTGCACAAGGCTCAGGGGAAGGTGTGTTTTCAGGGGGGAGGTAAAACTCATTTTAAAGATTTTAAAGGTAGGACAAGCAACTCCCATGTCACTCATCCCATATCACCTCCTTCCTCCAAGAAAAATCCCTAACCCTGCCTTAATCCCTTAACATTCCAGCCTGGATAAAGTGAATTTTAGAGATTGTCAGAAAATTCTCCACTCCACTTTGCAGATTCAGACCCAGCCCGAYCCCGGGGTTTCACAGTCCAGACTGGGCCATGCCCACACCACGGGGTGCATTTCCTACTTCCCACCACTCATCACTGTGAAAATGTGTAAAATTCGGGTGTCGAGCTCCTGCCTCATGCATTCAGCACTGGAGAACACTCAGGAGCGAATGTTCTTTTAATAAATGACAGTTTTCATCACAAACCCCAGAAAAATCAGGGGGAAACTGTTTGCCTTTACACAGACCCTGGGGTGAGCTGACACTTTGTCTATAAAACAGTGAATTTCTACTTCTGCAGCTCTTTTGGAGCGCTGCTGTAGCCTGCTGAGGAAGATTGGTGAAGAAATTCCATTTGGGAAAGCACTCAGGGGGAAGAATTCAAACCTGGTTGCATTTTGGGCAGGTTCAGCCAGGGAGCCCCTCTCTGCCTGGACACATTTCCTACCCAGAATTTGCTCAGCTCTTATCTCTGCTTCCCATAAAAGCTTGAAAGGAGCCTGTTGAAAGCTTTTTTTGTTGTTGTTGTTGTTATCTGTGCTTTACACAGCTCAGTCTGCATCTCCCATTCCTTCCCCTCGCTCAAACGCAGCTCAGGTGGATGTGAAAGGAAGGATCCCCCTTTCAGAGGGGCTGCAGGGTCGGGAAGGAGTGAGGAAAGCTGAAATAACTCTGTGCTGGTGCGATGTGCAGGCTGTTTGTGTTTGAAAGGTTCCAGGCAGAGCCTAATTAATCCCATTGTTGATGCTAATACAGTTCTTTTTCGAGATCCTCGACTCAGCGCTCCGAGCAAATTTACCTTTGATCTTTCCCTGAGAGCACGGAGGTTTTTATCAAAAATGCATTTTGGTTGTCCTTGAGCTCCTGCACGGGCTGGGACAGGTGGAAATGAAAATTGTCACTGTGGCAGGAGGGAACTCAAGGAGCTCTGACCATAATTGGACTATTTAGGAAAAAAAAAATTAACCAAAAATGATTGCCCTGAGTGCAGAGCTCAGTGCTCTTCTAAGTGTCATCCCTGGACTGTTCCAGGCTTGTCCTGCTGTCTTGCTGGGGAAAAGGTATGAGTTTATTTTCTGGAGAAAAAGGAAAAATAAAAAAAAAGGCAGATAAGGCAGAGATGAAATGTGAAGCTGCTTCGCCAAAATAAATTAGCCCATTGGGGTCAAGCTCGAGGAGTTGATTACGGATTATTTATCAAAGTGCAAAGGGGTGACAGGTAAAAATGTCAAAGGACTGTCCAGAGACACAAAATTGATCCTGGAGATGGGGTATCTTGGGTGATTAATTAGGACTAATTACTGCCTGGCTCTGTCTGCTGCTCTRAGGGCTCAGCCCCAGCCTGGACCAGCTCTTGGCTCTGGGGCTGCATTTTGGGGAGCATCAGAACACGTTACAGCTCAGCAGAACTGCCCAGCAGAGTCACAACTTCAACCGTGACCCCAGCTCAGGGGAAATTGCATTTGGAGCTAAGCTGAATAAACAGCCCRAAGAATTCAGCTCTTGGGAAATGGATTTGCTGGTGGAGAGGAAAGGATGGAGACACTCAGGGCAGCGCTGAGATGAGATTTTTYACCACTCTGAGCTCTCGAGTGAAGCACTGCTACAGGTCACGCTTTAAATTCACTGCTAGCTCAGGCCTAAAGCTGCAAGGGCCTGAAAAAACAGATGGAAATTCTGTCAAACTCATGGAAAAAAAAGCCCTGAAATAACAGGCAAGCCTCCAGCAGCTTTTATCTGAGCTGTGTTGCCATTTCAGCTGGGGGCTGTGACCTCTGTGAAAGCTCGATCTCCTGGCTGGGATGCAACAAGTTGTTTTGTGATGCTGAGGGGGTTTGSAGGGATTTGGRTTKATTCAGGRCWGCTCTGATGATCTTATGGGAACTRGCCACGTTTAAGGAGCTGAAACACMRGCCAGCTCCATGCAGAAAGGGCTTTTCCGAGTGGTGTGTGCCCCAAACCCTGCAGGACACCAGGATTTCCCTGCGTTTTTGGGTGGAAATCGTGCACCAGGCAGCAATCGTTGTGGAGATCATTAATTCTGCAGAGCTGCAGACTGAGCTCCATCCTGCACCTGCTCARTGGGGAGGAGAGGGCTCATCTCAGCCTCCTCCAGAGCAGTTCAGCCCCCTCAGCCCCCGCTGCCTTTGATTTTCCCTCCGTGCCTGGAGCACTCTCTGCAATTCAGTGGCTTTTCTGTGTGTGCTGCAGACACACCAAGGGGAGGCACCTCGAGATCTGAGTCCCATTGATGTGAGCACCTAAAGCCTTCAGACAGCTTCAAAAAGAGACTGAAGGCTAAAGACCTACTTATTCAGTGCTGGAGWGCAGGCTGGAGCCACCAGGGGATTCCTTCCCATCCTCGTGCTCTCTCTGCCAGACCACACTGCCTCCCACTTAATTAATTCTATTGATTTGTTTGTTTTTATCGGCCTTTTCACACTCAGCAGTTATTTAGGACTTACATGGGTAATGCATTTTCCAGTTAAATTGATCCTACTTTATATATCCTTATTTGAAATTTCCCTGGCAAGTGTTTTAATGCTTTCAAGCTGGATGTTGAGTCGTATTATTTRAAATACCCTGCAAGAGGCAGGGGGGAAGAAAGTGGGGAGCAGAGTAAAACTCATAAAATTGGCTCTTTAAAGSTGATTAATGGCCAGGGAGGATAAAGCACTTCCCTCCAGCAAAATAAACAAAAAAACCCCAAAGCATTGGATGTAGGAAAACCTGCTGGGATTGAGTTCCATGTGCCATAACAAAACGCCAGCCTGCCTTCCTGCTCTGGTTCTGAGCTGCTCAGTTTGGGATCCAATTTGGGTCAATGAAGTGATTTTTGGAGTGGCTGCTCCAGACCTGAGCAGGGAGCCAGGGCACCAAGGCTCCTGGCCAGGCTGAGGGGGAGAAGCTTCGTGCTGCAGCTGAAAAATCCTGAATTCTGTGCCYTTCAGGGATAATTCACACCCGATGGCAGCTGCTGGGAGAAATCCTCAGCCATAATTTATCAGGGGAGTGTTCAATGGCCAACAAATATCTCAGGGCAGCTCAGTGATCTGGTTTGGAGCTTCACTCCAACTTCTGACAGGGACATCACAAACCTGGGGGGAGAGGAGAAAATGAGAGAGGGGAGCTTAGTTCCATATTCACACTCAGAGAAAAATGCRGATATTGAGCTGCTGCTGCCTTGCTTTGGAGAAATGAATAAATACATTGGTGACTGACCCGAGTATTAAGGTCAGTTCAAATGGACTGAGGGGCCGCTGAGCAAGTTTGGAGTTTTAGTATGGAAAAAGTTTAAGTTTACCAGAAAATCCCTTTTTGCTTTAGACGCAGAGCATCCCTTCTGACAGAACAGAACTGTTCTTTAGCCATTCTTGATGCCCCATGGGCTGGGCATTGCCCATCTGCTCTGCAGGAAGCACCTCTGGCTGTGGACAGCCACATCTGGATGGGGCTGAGCAGCTCTGGCCGATGTGGGCAGCTGCTCCTGTTCTGATATTTATTAACAGACTGTGCTGTCATTAAATGCTGCTCCTCTGAGATGGGAAACAAGTTTCCAGAGGGATTTTGAAGTCTGACCTTTCCAAGCTGCTCCTCTGCTCAGCGGGAGTCACTTCCAGAGTGCCTGATTGGCCTTGTTTGGTTTTTTGATGCACCCTCAAGTTCCCTGGGTCTGTGCTGATTTTAAAATCCTGAAAGAAGGTGATGTTCACCCCTCCTAGCCTTGAAATCCTTGGTTGAGTTGGTGATCTGGGAGTGGCACCAGGTTTTAGAGCAATATCAGGGCAGTGGCCCTAACRTTGAAAAATCCCCTGGGGCGAAGGCGAACAAAATCTGACCAAAGTCACATCAAAATTTTTARCTAATTAAAACACCAACACCAAGTTCAGCTCGGGAACAGGCAGGAGAGACCTCAGCACACCCCACGGACAGGCAGGACAGCAAAACTGGGGCACAGAGCTGACSTGGGGCAGCAATATTGGAGCTGACAAGAGGGACAGAACATCAGAGCATCCCAGAGCACAGCAACACCGACATCTGTCCCTCCCCAGCCCCTGCAGCTAAAAACCCCATCTTTGGCAATCTCCTCGACAAAGATCACAGCGTTTGGATAAGGAGCCCAGCCAAAAGCACATTTCTCTTSCTCTGTTCATCATTAAAGGTGATAGCTGAGTGATAGGCAGCTATTCAGGGAGATTAAGGCTTGCGATGAAGAGACACGACACAGCAATCACAAACTCCCCTCCCTCCGCTGTACATAAACATTTTTTTGGCTCTGTTTACAGTAAGTGAGCAGCACAGAAGCAAAATCTCCAGCGGAGGAACATCTCCAGCCCATTTACAATGAAATCCATTATCTCAAGTCGTTCAGGCACAACAAAAGGCTCTTGCCAGGAGGACCTGGGAACGAAGAGCAGTTATCCAGGAGAGTTTRTCAGCTGGGATGTCTTTGAAGCCTCAGTGAGTTTTGGATATTTTCATGGCTGGGTCTCCCACAGGATGTGGGACTGGGTGCAATCGCTCTCGGTCTGGACTCAAGAGGTTCTGAAGCAGCAGACAATTGGCACAGCTCAGAAAAACATTGGATAAGAAATCAATTCAGCCCTCAGATCAATGGTCTGAGCCACCCACACACCCAATATTTATCTATAAATGGAAGAAGTGGGATGATCAAGGGCACCTTGCAGCACAGGCAGGAGGGATGCACAGGGCAGGGACTCATCTGTCTCCTTTGAACATCCAAAAATGTGACTGTGGAGGGCAGAAACACCTGGCCAGTGTTTGATCGAGCTGAACAGGTCCACAGGAGACTCCTCACCACCCACAGCTCTGAGGATGCCCAATATCCGACCTAATGAGCTGTCAGACACCCTGGATCCACCTCTGTGCGTTGAAAGCTCCCTCCAAAATGATCTTCCAGGAGCTGAGGAGCTCCGTGATTTGATCTGATCTGTGAGGAGCACTGAGAGCTCTCCTGTTGGGGCTGCTTCAGGAAAACAGACATTTTCCTGAGGGAAGGAGAATCCCTGGCACCACAGGCAGCTGGGGTCACCTCCCCTCCTGCTCCTGGGGAGATGAAACAACTCCTTTAGAAGTTGTTTAAATTTTAACTCCTTTAGAAGTTGTTTCAATTTTAACTCATTTCAAAGGTCTCTGCTGCAGTCAGAGCAGGGTGAGAGGATCCTCAAACTGCTCCACTGTGAACTCCCCAGGGCCTGGGGGTGCTCCTGGCAGCAATCATCATCCTGCAGGCATTTCAGGATGGTCAGTGCATTGAACACCTCAGAAGAAATCCCAGGCACACGGAATTCACCTGCCCAGCACAGACAAATCCATCCCCTGCCCTCTGTCCCAACTCCCACCTTCAAATGGTGCCAGAGCATCAGCCAGGGCCAGCAGGGATCGTGGAGCTCTGCTCAAGAACTTCCTCATCTAAAGACTCCCTGGGCATAATTAGCAAATCTCCTTGCTCTGCACATCTAAACCTTGTTTTTTTTTCCCCTCTCAAACTTTAGCCTGGCTTTTGCTGCAGCATTTTGAGTGTTGGGGGAAATTTCCTGTGCTGAATACATTGGTAGCAACCAAAGGTGCAGGAAAAGGTGGGACACATCACCCTGTGCAGGAATTCATGGGCTGAGGGCAGGTGATGGGCACTCACTCAAAGCAGCAGCCCCCAGCTATGGATTAATCCAAAATCAGACATAAAAACTGCACATTTTGCCAAAATTGCTTGAAACACAGGAGCTTTGTCTCCTCTCTCTGCAGCTCAGACATCTGAGATGTGAATGGAGGTTCAGGGTCTGTGAGAAGCAGAATCACAGAATGGTTTGGGTTGGAAGGGATCTCAAAGCTCATCCCATTCCACCAGGGACACCTTCCAGGGTGCTCCAAACCCTGTCCAACCTGGCCTTGGACATTTCCAGGGATCCAGGGGCAGCCACAGCTTCTCTGGGCACCCTGTGCCAGGGCTCCCCACCCTCATGGGGTACAGTTCCTTCCTAATATTTAATCTAACCCTACTCTCTGCCAGTGTGAAGCCATTCCCTCTTGTCCTGTCACTCCATCCCTTGTAAGAAACCTCTCTCCATCTTTCCTGTAGCCCCTTCAGGCTCTGGAAAGCCACAATGAGGTCACCCCAAACCTTCTCCAGGCTAAACAATCCCAATTCTCTCAGCCTTTCCTCCCAGCAGAGCTTCTCCATCCCTATAACCCACCCAGTGTCCT
>NW_026623985.1:187167-188910 GCF_030028575.1 Malurus melanocephalus | reverse complement strand
TCCACAAGAGGCTGAAAAGGCCCGTTGCCATCACACTTGCCAGGGGAGCCGCTCAGGACCCTTCAAAAGCCGCTGTTTTATCTCTTAGCAGTTCAGTGAGCAAGCCCTGCTTTCCAACAGGCTGTGCCCAGAGCAGAAGGGATCACCACAGCTCTCTCTGGATGACACTGCCGTGCCCTGTTTTGCCCTGTTTTGCCCTGTTTTGATGACAGGACCTGTTTTGCCCTGAGGAGCAGTGGGAGGAGCAGTTTGTGCAGGGCTGATGCTCGGGGGATGCAGAACATCCCTGTGTGAGTGGTGGAACAGCTCCTGCTGGTCAGCACTGCCTGGGTGACACCCGGGTACYCCTGGCCTGGAARGAGCTYTTTGRTGCCCTTTTGGTACCCCAAAGGAGYATTTGGAGCAGCTCAGCTCACCCAGCAGCCCTGGGAGGCACCACCCACCCAAAGCAGCACAAACAGTGAGTTTGGGATGTCAGCTCCTTGGGGGATCAGACACAAAAACCCCTTCTRCCCCTACAGGATTAGATCTTCTGAAATACCTCTCACCACAACTTGGGAACTGAGCCAGAGAAGCTCCTTTTCCATGGAGTGATTTGAAGAGTTTTTCCACCTTTCTTTCTGTCAGTTTTTACCAGAGCCCTGCACTGAAAGCTTCTCTGAGCATCTCCATTCTCCTGCAACGCTCCTCAAGATGTTCCTTATTAATATTCCTTAATAAAACCTTCCAGAATAAAATCTTCCCTAATTAGCAGCGTTGGAGTGCCTTTTCCATTATTCATCAGGACGAAGAAATGGGTTATTCCTTCGCAGCATCTTGCAGAGGAGCAGAATTATCGAGGTTATTCTGATCCAGTTCAAGTGTCTCCAGCTGCAGCTGTAAATTTCCACTCGGATTTTCTGTCATTCCTCCTCCTCCTCCTCCCAGATCACGTGCCCTGGCTGCTAATCTCCCCTGCACAAGATTCCAGGGGCGCACACAGAAAGCAAAGCACCATCTTTCCACACATGAAAAGCTCACTCAAGCACGAGTGTTGCTGATAAGTAAAACCTTAGAAAAAAAGGGCTTTGTTATCCCTGTAAAASTCCTGCTCTCTTCTGTTACTTTGGCGAACCAGAGAAGGATCCTGGGAATGGTTTAGCTAAACTAGGAGTAAAAAACAAGTTGCACAGCCCTAGAAAACAAGTGATAAAGCTGATATTTCTACCCATGAAAATGTGGTATGAACACGAGTAAATTATTTAAATAATAAAAGAAAAAAACCAGCAACAAATCTGCACCTGGATTTTTTTCTGAATGCTTAAATGCTTGCGTTGCAGGTAGCCAATGGTGGTGTTGCTGAAGTTGAATAATGAATCTATTGTAGTAGCTTAATACCCAATGAATCTGTAACATGAGTGATAACATACAAAAGTGCATAAATGAAACTGATTTTTAAAATTAAAAAAAAAAATTTTAGCCCTTCACAAAATCCTAAGGTATGTCATAGCTGCCCCAACAGCGACCCACAAGGATTTTCACACCAGAAAAGTGGCCTGGACTGTTCCTGCCATTTCCTCCTGGAAGGAATTTGAAGGACAGCACAGCAAAGCAGCAGCTCGTGCTGTTTGCATCCTCCACTCCACATTTGGAATTATGGGCTTAGGTAACAGGTGTTTTGTCATGGGACCAGGCATTAGGAAAGAATTAAGCATGGCRACAAGAAACATCGGATTTCAACAGGCAAAAATAAAGTCTTCAGGC
>NW_026623985.1:170456-185489 GCF_030028575.1 Malurus melanocephalus | reverse complement strand
TGAAGCCAAGCAAGGAGAAACCAGAAAGGCTTTCAAGTGCTGAGAAAAAAAAAGAATTTCCTGAATTCCTTGGACCACTCTGCTCCTCCCCAAGRTAATTTCACAGCAGTATTAGAGGCAGAGCTTTCAGCCAAAACTTCAAATTCTTCCAAACCTCAGCATCTCTGGCCTTGGGATCCAGCCTCATTCGGAAGACAGATATTCCCCAAATTGCAGCCCCAGATTAAGTGTTAAATCCAGCTTGAGGCTRTCTAGCGAGAGAGATTTGTCTGGAATCATCTGCACACACTCCAAGGCAGCTGACAAATGCAGTGAGCTCTTTTAAAAGATTTAAACGGAGTATTTGAAATCCTTCACAGGCAACAGGAGAGAAGAAAGCTCTGAATTCAGGCCTAGGAAGGATGGAGACACAGCAGGAAAATGAATTTATGGACAAAAATGTCCCAGATTTGGGATATTCTGYCCAGGGAAGTGGTGCAAATTCTGAGTGAACACATCTTTACCTTTTAAAGGTGAGAGAATGTAAAGGTTTAAAGGTGAAAGAATTCATGTTCTTGGTTATTATTGCCAGGGAAGCAGAGAGAGGAATGTGCTTCAGTGGGAGAGCTCTGTGGGGAGTTTTGTGCCATGCACACACCTCCAAATGAATTTATTRGTAAAGATAAAATCACCAGGATCCCACAGGACCCTGCAGCCTCCTTTTCCAAAGCACAGGGCAGTGGGAGGCATTTTTCACAGTCCAATTTCCTCCCAGGAACTGCATTCTCTGAGCTCAGGAGACTCATTTGTGTAACATGAGGAGTTTTGGACAACTTCAGTGGGACGGGGACAAACCATTTAGGGCAGCTCTTAGAGCTTATTTTAACCCCCTACTTGCACACTCAGAATGTACAAAATCAGCACATCTGAGACTTGCTGTGTGTGGAGCACCCGTTTTTCAAAAATGAAATGARATTTAAGAATGAAATAAATTGAAAYTTATAAATKAAATTTATGTCRAAATTGCAAGCACATTAAATCTGTYACTGGAGGTACAGAGCATTTCTCAGCCATCCCAAGTGATGCAGGGGGACCAAAATCCTTCACTGTCCATATCAGAGCTTCAGGGAACACCAAATACCCACAGCCATGACAATCACAAGATGCCACTGGAATAGARGTGCTGCTCAAAACCTGGAAAAACATGAGTTTCACTTCTTTAAATGCTCCCTWCACCGAGGACATGGCACATCCCAAAGGGGTATTGAACACCATTTWGTTAAAATTCAGAAATCTGCTGCTTGCTACAGTTCCTAGGAGGCACTGTCACCTCGTATTTGGGCAGAGAATTCAGAAGGGCAGCTATGAAAATTCAGAGGAATTTCAAGGCCAAAACAGAGCTTTGCTCTGTTGAGCAGCACAAGGGGAAACAGCTCCTGCCAGCCCTGGGCTCTGCACCAAGGCAAGATCCCTTTACTTCACCTGGAGGATGCACAAAATAATAACTTTTTAAAAAGGAAAATACATTTTAGAAGTTTTTCTGCTCTGCTGTGGATTTGATTCTCTTCTTTTTGCACATCTTTAGGTGGTGTTTAACCCAGCCCATCCCTCAGGAGGAACAGACACACCCTGAACTGAATCYCCCAAGAATTAAAGGTGCCCCAGGTCAGCCTGCACTGGAGAAGGAGCTGCCCCTGGAGCCACCAGGCACCGTCTCACTCTTAATAAAGCCACAATTGTGGTTTTTAATCTCTTTTCACAAGTGGAAACACCACAGCAGCACCAAAACTTTTATTTCTTCAAACAGCTCTTTTTAAAGGACCAAAGGAACAGAAGGAACACGTTCTTTCTGCAGTGGATCACAAGATCTTGTGAAGCCAAGCAAGGAGAAAGTAGAAAGGCTTTCAAGTGCTGAGAAAAAAAAAGAATTTCTTGAATTCCTTGGACCACTCCGCTCCTCCCCAAGATAATTTCATAGCAGCATTAGAGGCAGAGCTTTCAGCCAAAACTTCARATTCTTGAAGGCCCTGCAGATGGATGCACCAGCGAGGCTGAGATGGTTCTTAAATGGTAAAAGGTAAATATGGTTTATAACACAAATGTTTAATCCATTCCCTCCACCAGACACTGAGTACTCCAACTTTCGGGAGGCGGTTTCCCCCTCTCCAAATCTATTTTCCCTTCATGGATTCAGCAGAGAGAGTATCACTTGCCCAGTTTCAGCAGAAACCCAGCCAGATGTCAGCTTTGATCTCATCAGCACACAACGAGGAGAGGAGAGGACAAATAGRTTACCCTGCACTTCAACGAGAGGAGGAATTAACAGCACTGCTCCTCACAGCACCATCTGCGTTTGGCAAAGTTAATTCTCATCCATGTCAAGAGTTCACTCGAGGAAATAATTTTGTTTTCCAAACGCTATTCCTTCCTGTTTCTTCTGGATGCGTAATGCCTGATCCCCCTGACCCACTCCTTCTGTCCTCATTATTCATACTTTAAGCATCTTAAAACAAAAATACCGCAAGCGAATGCTAGAACCGGTGCTGGGCGTTTAAAGAGTATTTTTAATCCATGAAGGAACATGCTGGGATGGATTTCTCATCAGGAGTGAAATGAAAGGAGAAACCACACGGGCCCTGCTTGGAGCTGCTGGCCAGGAAAAGCAGAAAATGGCATTTCAGGACAGGTTTTTGGTGGATGCCAGACCCCTGGCTGAGCTCAGGCTCCCTCCCAACAGCCCCAGGACAGAAAGAGCTCAGCAGCTTTTGGGCTGAGGCGCTGCAAGACCAGAAGGCACCACAAGACCCAGCCCAAACTCCAAAGCAAACAGGTCACAGCTCCAGAAACAGCTCCCTTTCCTCCTCCAMCACCCCACCGGGTCACCAGCTCCATCCTTGGATGTGTTTCAGAGACTTCAAAAGGCAAAATGTTTCAACCCCTACAAAAATAAAGACCATTATATAGACATTGGTTGCATTTCCCATTACTCTTGTTAATAATATTATTTTGAAATGTTGTGTTTGAAAAGTGTTATTCTTAGTCACAGCAAGATCTTCCTTAAGGTGATGAACCAATTATTACAAATTGGGATTTTTTTTTATTTTCACTTTCATATCTCTATTTTTTTTTTTTTTTTTTTTCAAAATATTCAACACTGATGTCTCCATGATCTGTCCCACTATATCAAACAACTGCTCCGTGCTGTTGCCATCCTAAACACACAGTAAGGCAGGACAGATTATAAACAATTTTGCATCAAATTTATTTCCAAAATCTGTAAGGACAGCTGCTAATTAGCAGAGATCTGAACCACCTTATTCCTTAGATCAAAGTGTCCCCTGTTTGAGTTTGTAATGAAATAGCCCAACCCTTTGAAGAAGAAAAGAATYATATTAATTAGAGAGGGGGGAAAGTATTCAGTGTGTGTGGATTAGCCTGATATCTTCTCTTTTTGCACAACCCTATGGACTTTGAATTCACTGGAAATGCTGATGGATCCAAATTTCCAGGGAAATCAATTTCAAAGTTCTGAGCTGCTCTCAGAATTTGCTSTAAATCGCTCCAGCTCGTGGTTGCTCCATCCTTGTTGGTTCCAGACATCCAAACCCTTCATCTGCAATGGCAGTAACAGCCCTGTGTGTCCCATGTCAGCTCCTCAAGCACCCAAGAGGTTTTTTGGCTGCTCTTTGTGTCCTTTCATGAGGACTCAAACATGATAGGGTGGTGCCACAGCTCATCTCCCAGCTGAAATAACCAGAGGGGAAATGGGGATAAGGCAAAGCTGAAGTTATTCCCCTTGKCACGGCATGGAGATGGTGTTTGTGGTTTCTGGAAATGTGTGGGAGTGCTCCTGCTGAGAGCTGACCCTGAGTGTTTGGTGTTATTGCAGGCATCTGTTCCATCTCTCCTGCCTCTCGTGCTGTCCCAGGGAATATCTGCACTCCAGAGTGCACCTTTGGGTACAGGAACACCTAAACCCAAAGGGAATTCACCACACTCAATGGGCTGGGGGGGAAAAAAAGATCCTCTGTGGATTTTTTAAATAAATTCCTTGAGGATGTCAATGCCCACACACAGAAGGGCCAGGTCTGAACCTGGTTCTGACAGTTTCCACTTGAGGTGCAGCAGTTTTGTAAGGTGAGGTGGCACAAAGCAGCTCGGGATTTTGGAGGGATGGACAGCATCTTCTCCAGGGAACAGCTGACAGAACAAGAGGATACAGAATCAAGCTGCACCAAGGRAAATATAGGCTGGATATTAGGAAAAAGTTCTTTACAGAAAGAGTGATAAAGCATTGGAATGGTCTACCCAGAGAGGTGGTGCAGTCACTATCCCTGGGTGAGTTTAACAAAAGATTGGAGGTGGCACTGGGTGCCGTGGGTCAGTTGAGGTGTCGGGGCATGGGCTGGACTTGAAGATCTTGAAGGTCTCTTCCAACCCTGATTGTGTGATGGTGTGATTGTGTGACTGTGTGTTGGATGTTTGACCCAGGAACAGTTCCATCACGTTTGAGATGGCTGTGCTCTAAAGGGCAGGCAATTTGTGATGAGGAAGTGGCCTTCTCTGCAGTCAGAGGAGGGCTTTTAGCAGCAAAGCTCTGTTTGATCTCACTCCGACTGATGTTAACTGCTTTTATAGGTCATTTCATTATTGCCTCATTGCAGAAGATTGGAACTCATTAATATGCAGCAGATAAAGCCTTTTGCATTTTAACATGCTAATTTTTAGGTGTCCATATGGCAATAAAATCAGGCATTGAGCCATCCATCCATATCTTTATGCGTCCGTCTATATGAAAAACAATTTTGTGGTCCAGTGAGTAGGGCACTAAACTGGGAGTTGGAGCTGGGGCTGTTGCTGTGTTTGCCATTGACTTTGGAGACAGGAACATGAGCAGGTTATTAYGGGCTACACAAGGCTGTGAACCCCYCATATGCCWCCTCCTCCTGAGCAGTGCCCMGCTGAATAAACTCCTGTCCTGCAGAGAAGCAAAAGGAATTCAACCTTTTAATGAAAAGTGGGGGCTGGTGCTGCTCTGTGTTCACAGAGAGGCACCAAGTGAGCGTGGCTGAGTTACAGCCCTAGAATGGTGTTTGCACTTGAGTTTCACATCCCCAGGCGTGTTTTTACATGGCTGCTGCATTTTTCTGTGTTTTGGAAAAGCTCTKGGGGGTGTCTGTGCTTCCCTTCTTGTTCTGCCTCTCATGTTCGTGCTGCTGAGCCTCCACCAGGCTGAAATCTCTCCCTGCAAAAAAACCTTGGGGGCTGAGGGAAAGGAAGGAGGCTCTTCCAGGGCTGCAGCCTGCAGGCACATATAAATTATAAAAGCAGTGAATGCCATCCCTGACATTTAGAAGAAGGTGATTTCCTTGTAGGTGAGGAAAGACATTTACAGCATCTTCAGGTGCCATAAAGCGACCCAGGCAGACAAATGCAGACGAAGCCTCTTTGTTRCTTTCCTTCAGCTCTTATTTCTGAATTCCTGCTCCTCTCTGCTCACTTCCTTGATGTATTTTCCCTGTTGGGTTTTAAATTTGTTTTCAAACAGACAAATGAGGATGTGCTTTCTTTAGCTGCACACTTTGGATGACACTGGAACTGCTCTACCTGGTGGGAGAGAACAGCGCGTTCCGGCTCAGGCACTGAAGATGGCTCCTGTTGGGATAGCTTAATTGCCTTCCTGCTAATTAGCTTTCTATCTAAGTCTTATTAATTTYGCTTTGGCAAAGTCGCTGCGAGTCAAAACCTGCTAAATTAGTATTTTTAAATTCTGCTTTTCATCTTCATCCCTACTACTGAGTGCAGCCCCAGGTCGGGAGACAGCAAGATCCAAGTCTGGAGCWCTCCTTAGAGAGACTCAATAAATCACAGGTTTGGGAGCCTCACCCAGCCTGGCCTCTGCTCCCAAGGACAAATGGACCCATCTGTTCCTCTCGCTGCAGAAAGGCTTCTTAAAAAATGGTCAACTTGTAATATTCCACCCCGAATCGACAACCTCTAAATCACTTCTCCTGCTGCGGGGAACATTTTGCCCCGGGCAGGGAACATGGGCTGTGTAGCCTGCAAAGGGCTATTTTTGCATCCCTGTTATCTCTGGAAGTGGTTTGAGGCCACTCAGTGATTAAAGATCGGTCAACATGTTCTGGCTGAACGAGTGGCTGTTTGTTTCTCCTTCAAGTGCTCTTCTAAACTGAAGCCCTGTTCACCAGGAAAAAAGCTTCTATTCCTGGGCAAACAAATTATTAAGAATTTCCATCTTCTCATTATTTAAGCCTCCTTTTTCCCCCCCACCACCAAACAACAACATAATCTGCAACGGCTGCAGCTGAAAAATGACATGAATAATTCGCTCTAATTTCACACCGTTTAAGCTGCTTTACTAGCCTCTAATTAACATGTGTAGATTATTTAAGGATGAGAAATTTGCTTTGAAATGCAGGTAAGAGCAAGCTGACTGTCCCCACGTATTATGGGATTTGGTGCCTTTTTAGAACCCAGCTGTGTTGGTGAATCTCCCAGGGTTAGGGCAGCTGAAGACAAAAGTGCTTTTTGTGAAGGGTGGGCTGATGATGTTGCTGCAGATTCCAGGGAATGCCCAGAATCCTGTAGAAATTGGAATTTTGAAGGACAGTATTTAATGCCACCTCCCCAGGCCGCTGTGGCAGCAGAGACCTCAGCATTTTCCTTGGCTGCTCCTTTCTCTGTCATTCCCATGCTCTGGAGCAGGAATTGATGTCGTGGTCCCTCCTTTGTCACCAGGAGGGGACATCAGGAGAACAAATCAAACCAAGCCTTGCAGAACACCAGGTCTGCTCCCGGCCTCTGCAGCTCACCACTCTCATTTCTGGGTGCTCAAGGGCTGTGTTTTTTTCTCTTTGTACGCCCAGAGGAGTTGATCTGACAGTCAGGGGCTGGTTCAGAACTGAGAACTGCCCTCCCCAGTGACTTGGAACATCTAAAATCCTGTCAAGGTGGTGTGGTGAGGACAGACCTGGCTGCCTGAAGGTCTTTAATCCCTTTTTTATCCAGAGTTGCAGACAATCTGAGACCCTTTTTGAGCATCTCCCTGAAAACCACTCATCAGGAATCACTTGTGATGGTGTGTACCTCAAGCAGATTTTCTCCTCCCATCTTTGAGGCTGTCTGGAAACTCTCCCACGTTTCCTGTTACAAACAGCTCCTGTTTGCCCCAAAAGCAGCTGTCTGGACTTTGGGAACAAACCAAAGCTGTGAGCCAGAGCCCTGCTGCTCCCTGAGAGCTGCCAGGGGCAGAGCTGCATCCCCAAAAGCTCCACTGCAGCTCACAAACGCCCCTGAACTCCCTGATGGGAATTATCAGCACTCTCAGACGATGCTCAGAGCTCACAGGCAGATATTTTTCAATGTTTTGACAACAAATTGATTTCTGACACTTGTTTTTACACTGGGATGTGTAGCTGGTGCAGCTCTGGGTATGCACAGGACATTAAAATGCTCAAGGCTCCCAGGGTTTCCAAGGAGGAAACCCAAAAATGAAAGTCCAGATCAAACTGGTCACTTATCGCCCAAACTGGGAAGAGATTGGTACAGAGAGCTGGGCTGAGAGCTGGCCAGGGTGAGCACTGAACTCCTCTTAGGCTCAGTAAATGGAATAATGATACCTAAATTGCCATTCATAATTAAAAAGATACGACAAATGAGTCAGATCTCATCTTKGAATGCCGTTAACCTGAGCGGCAGGGTTTGAATGCTGCTGAAGGAAATGGTGGTTATCAGATTAATGGCAAGTGCATGTTCAAGCTGATTAGCTAAAAGCCCAAGAAAATGGGAAAAGAAGCAGGCTGCTGTTTAACAGCACGAGCYGAGCATTTCCATACCAGTAAATAAGAGGTAGGATCATAAAATCCTCATTAAGCTGCTGAGGMCTATTTGGTTTTGTTTTCTTTTTAAGGAAATGTTTTAACTCTGCAAACAAGCAGGAGCAAACCTCTGCCAAGCCCAAATGCTTGTGAGGAATTCCTGCTCKCCACGTGCCCTGGGTCTGGCTGATCCTTCTGGATGGATCCAAGGGGCATTCTGCTGTGTGCTTTGGAGAAAAAACAGAATTTGATTTCGAGTTGGGATCACTGAGGCTSTGCTGAACTCATTTCAGTTTGAGGAGGGAATTGTTTGGGAAACTGAGGACACCTTTGGAACCAACACCTATCCCTTCATCCCAGCAGCAGGGAGAGGTTTGATTGTCAGCTGGGGCTGGGGTTGGTGACAGTGATTTAATTCTGTGTGGTCTGGGAGGCTCAGCTGGAATCACACCGTGCTTGTGATGCTAAAATCCAGCTCACCTAAACCAGAGGCTGGTCAGGATTCAGAGAATAAAAAGCTGGGCAGGATTCAGAGAATAAAAAGCAGTTCTGTTCATTGCAGGGCCTTCAGGGCCATTCAGGGCAGTCCCAGCCCAGCCAGGGGCTGCACCCACAATGGACAATGGCTCACGGGTTTTTCACCCTTTCTCACTTTTGTCCATTTGCACATCGGGATTTGCTGAATCCTCCAATTGCAGCTGCAGCCAATGCAGTCATTGACTCCAAGTTGGCTCCCCCCAATTCTCTGTTCTTTCCATCTCTTGGGGCCTGGGACAATGGGGTGACCTTGAGTTTGGGGCTGCAGAGGAATTGTTTTGTGTAAAAATGGGAGAGAAGGAGCTCAGCACTGTCTGTGGAGTCTGGAGTTAAACACTGAAGAATCACAGGGTTACAGAGACATGGAAATAGAGAAGCTGAAATCCTGAGGCATCACTTGTTGCACAAAACCCTCCTGGGAAAGAGCCCTTCACCTGAAAGTCTGCAATCCCAGGCCCCAGCCCTGCAGAAAACCCGTGCCTTGCTTATTTTGRTGAACCTGCTCACAATTAAAGGTGGATAAATATCTGCAGGATTGAAATGCAGATGTCCAGAGCAGGCAGAGGAGTGAATGAAGCAGAGTTCTCCTGTTTTCACAGCTGCCCTGCTCCACTGGCTCCRACTCCATCTGTGCACGGGGCTGGCATAAATCACTCCTGATCTGGATCAGATGTGTCCTGCTGGGCAGGCAGCAGAGCCCAGATCGAAGATTAATGATCAGCAAGGCACAGAGCCCAACCCCTCTGCCAGCAGAAGATGGAGCATCCTCCGGGGAGCTCCATCTCTCTCTGACAACCCCAGAGCTCTGCAGAGAGCCTGGAGCAGGGAGCTGAGTGCAGATAACAGTCAGGGCACATGGAACTCCCTCCAGAGGAGCTGAGTGACCTGATCGAAATCAAACATGAAGTCTTTAGCATAAATTAAGTGCTGTGATCAGGGAAAACACAGGAAAAGGAGCTGAGCTGATGGGCAGCGTTTGGGGATTTGGATGAAGGGTGGGTTTGGGTTGGTTTTTTTTTTCTTTTGTAATTGAAAGATGAGTTTGATCAGGAAGACAAAGCTTGATAAAGGATGATTTGCAGGGCCTGTGGTAGCAAAAATGTTGGTTTTCCAGCTGAACTGGCCAAACCTGGGCAGTAGGAGGACCCAGATATAATGAGCCACAATRAATTGACCATTAACTCATTGCTTGCCTGCCAGAATTGCTTCCTTCAGTTCCGASGAACATTTTACACCACAATCTTACCATTTCAGCCTCCCAGGAAATGCAAAGAGGAAAACACCACGGTAGCACGTCCCTAAATGTTGAGGACACTTCCAAAAGTTTGGCTCAGCCCCTGTGCCCTTTCGGGAGACCTCAACCATATCTGYACTGAGGATAAAAACAGATGGAGGAGAAAAGTGACCCCTGACACTCCTGCTGTCCCCATGGCACTGCTGCATCTGTCACTGATTCCTCCCTCCCTCCACAGGCTGACCAGAGGGAAAAACAACATTTCCACTCCCCTCCAAACCCTTGGACAGTGCAGACACTGGAAATGTCCTAATTCACCATAAAAATTGTGCCCAAACTGCACTGGCACCAAGCCAGGTGAATGATGAGGTATCTGTTCACCTTCAGCTCCCCACGCCAGCTGTTTCCCTCAGTGCTGGGATGTTTTACACTTCCCTCCTCACCATACCTTTATGGTCTGGGCATTCAGATAGAGTTGAAAGCCATTAAACTTCTCAGCAGTTTGAGCACAGGTCCTTCAGCTGATTTATCTCCTTTATCCCCATGCAGTTGGGTTCTCTTCACCACCTCACTCACATCTCCTTGCTTTTCCAGCTCCAATTTCAGTGTTGGAATTGTCGTTTAACTGTGCTTTCAAGCACAGTTAAAGTACAATAAAATCCTCGTGCTGAGTTTGGATCAAGGTGAGCGGAGCTAAAAATAGTGTGTGTTAAAAAAATAAACATTTTTTCCCTTTTGATTTACAGTGCTGAGCGTGTTTGTATTTTGCTGAGGTTTTGAAAATTATTTTAATTGGGCACAGGGCTTGGTGGCTTTGACATTTTTTTCTTCTCCATCACTGAAGGTATCTCCAAACASAGAGAGACCACACTCTGAGTCAGCTGCAGCTCAGATAATGCCACAGGACAGCTGCTCAYGCAGGATTTTTGATTTCCAGGCAGATTTTCAGCACACAAAAGGATTTTTTGCCACTCTCAGGCTGAGTTTCCAAGCTCCACAAGAGCTCCGAGGCTGAGCTGTGGCTCCATCTCTGCCTGGCTGCTGTGGAGAGCCTTGGGGGATATTTTTGAAAGATCAGTGCAGTCAGAGATGCTGGGAGGACCCTTCCATTCTGCTGAARTTTCATTTCAGTCCCCAATAAATTGGGGTTTCTGCCCAGCCCCATGACTTTGCTGCCTTCGTGTGTTTGCTGAATCCCCCTCGGATTTTTGGGAGGCTGAGTTACATCCACGATGGATATTTTTTGCAGATCCCAACTAAAGTTTTCGCTTATTATGGGGATATTATCCTGATGGCAATTTCTGAGTGTAAAACACTCTTTTTGCTGACAGAGGAAAGCAGACCATGGKTTTCAGTGCCTCTGTAGCCACTGAGCAGTGCCTGAGTGATAACTTGCCTTTATTATTCCAGAAACGTGTCCACAAACAAATGGAAAACCAGCCAATGGTGCTTTGGTCACATTTCCCAGCATTGATTTTTTTCTGGAATTAAATTACTCTTATTGGTTTATAAATTTCATCTGGGTACAATAGGTGCCAGAATTCCCTTTCCTTCCTGTTTTAGGCGCGCTGTGAAATTGTGTTAAAGCCATTTTATTTTCACATTTTCTCATACACACACAATTTTTTTTTTTAAATCAGCCTCTCCTTATGGAAAATGCTTCATGAAGGGAAAAAAAATGAATGTTTAAATCAGGACTTTGGAATTAATGAGTGTCAACRCTGTCTTTCATCCCATTTCTTCTGCCCCTGGCCCATCAGAGGTCACCTCAAGAAACAGTGTGTGAAATGAGGCCAATAGTAGGGTTTAGAATTAGGAAGAGATCTGGATCAGGTATTATCTGGTGCTGAGCAATCTCTGAATGAAGTCAAATTATCCACTTCAGAGCTGCTYATTATCTGATCACATTTCTGAGTGGATGATGATGGTTTTTCCCTTGGAACGGGGTAACCTCCACTTAGATCCTGGCTCTGCTGCCCTGGGCGTGTGGTCAGGCACCCACAGCACGGCTCTGAGATGAATAAAATCAGCTCCAGGAAACACAGCRCTGAAATATTGTCTGTTCCTCTGCCATGGCATGATTTGGCTGGGTTATGCTTTWGTAAATAAAAACTAAACTCAGATGGAAGAGGAGACGACAGGCCAGGCTGATCTCGTTCCTCACATCACCAAATATCAGAGTCAGGAATGGCTCCTCTCAGAAAAAAAYGTTCTGGCCAACAGATTTTGGAGGTTTCTGTGTCCTTTCCCAGCTTTCAGGTTTATTAATGRCACTCCAAACGCTCACAGCAGGTCACAGAAATGCATTTTTACCTTGTCTTTCCTCCGTGTTGCAGCTGCTTTGCTTGCACAGAGCAGGGTTTGGAATTTGGGGAGGGTTTGAGGTGTTTTTCTCACACAAAAATGCACACACAAGCTCAGCAAAGCTGGCTTTGGGCAGCCTTAAATCACCTAAATTCAGACACGTGAAGAAAATATGGAAATCCTGATCTTACACTCTGAGCTGGGGCTGTGTGAGAACCATCAAAGCTCATTCCCAAATTCCCTTTCACAGGAGGAGCAAAGCCAATGGCTCTGGAGTTCAAATTACTCTGCCCTGGGTGACCTCAGAGGAGAAAACTGCCCTGGAAATCTCTCCCAGCAGCAGATCCTGGGGCAGGATGGACCTGAAATTCCCAAAAGAGCCCCAAGGCTGGAGAGAGACATTTCAAAGGAGGATGACAGAGCACGCACGATGTCAACACTGAGATGTGTGAGGACRCTTTCCTGCCACCTGGGAATATCTCATTATTCACCAAATGCCAACTCCTTAATTCTTACCAACAACAGCATCAGCCCTCCACCATTAATTTAAGAGAATGGTTGGAAAAACAGATTTTATTCCAACATTTAAGTGACATGTTGCTCTTTTCTCCTTGTTTTCTGTGCCTGTTTCAGGGTGCCCTCCTCCYCACTGACTTTTGGGCACGTTCTGAAAGGTGAGACCTTGAGAAAGGATTGWACCATATTTATTTTTTAGCTCCACACACCACACATCCCAAATAAAAAGGGCACCTTGAAATATGAAGGAATATTTTATTGCAAGGTAAAGGAGACTTTTGTTTTGTGGATTAGCCATGCCCACATTTTTAATTCAAGGACAAAAAAATGAACTCTAGCTATACCAGCTCCCTAATAGCAGAGTTTTTAGGAATATAATTACATTTTTCTCCTTTTTTCCTTTCTCTCTATCCTGCTCTTTCTGCACTTCCAAAGATTCCTTTGTTTAGAATTGTAATGATTTCTGTTAGAAATTATATTCATTTCAGCTCCTGTCTTTTTGGAGTATTGATGGATACCGTTAAAGGGCAGCTCTGCTTCGAGCAGAACRGGCTGCATTTTAATGGCACATAAAAGGATTTCTGCATAATGACAGGCTTGAACAGGGCTGAGAGAGGGAGTCTTTTCTTTTTTTAATCACCCTGGGGATATGCAGAAAGCCCCCTCTGGCAGTTTTCCACCCTCACATTCCCTGTTTGGCCGTGGTTTCCATCCTGTCCRTCCCTGTCTCCAGCAGTTTCCAGCTGCAGCTCAGGCACAGACAAATCCCCCAAGGTGTGTGCATTAATCACCATCACCCTTTTTGGGGATCCAGCAGGGTGGGGGGTGTCTCCACACCTCGTGGGTGCTGTTTCCATACACCACGAACCCACTGASCTCAGGTTTGTGTCCCAAAGGGTGAGAGGTGACAGGAGACAGGGACACACACCAGCAGCACCTGGGACAGCCCCAGCTCTTCAGAGCACTGGGAACTTTGTTGAAGCCCTGATAAAACCCCAGATCCACAATTTGGTACCTCCCTGTGGTGTAAAATGAGTTCAATCTCTCTGTGTTATCTCAGGGAAGGGTGAAAACTGGAAGATGCGTCCTGGTGAGGAAAAAGGGAAAAAGGGCAACCACTTTCAAGAAAGCAAAGAGTAGATAGACCACGTGGCAAAGCTCAGATTTTGAGGGTCAGTTTTCTGAAGGCATAAAAATAATACTATAATAATAATAAATAATAATATAATATAATAATAATACAATATTATATAATAATGATATAATAATGATATAAAATGATATAAAATGATATAATAATTATATAATAATGATATAAAATGATGTAATAATGATATAATAATGATATAATAATGATAATAATATAATAATACACAGTGTCCTGAGCAAATCAGAGCCTTCCTGTGAGCCTGGAGGGCAGGGAAGGGTGCTGGAGCCCACGGGGAAGGTTTATTCTGTAAATAAACAGTGCTGCCAGCAATGGGGATCAAGCAGAGCTCCTCACCAGAGCCTTTTTTTAATGGGGGACAAGGCAGAAGAGCTGCAGTGTTGTAGGAAGGGTTTGGGGATGAATCAGGGAGATGAATAACAACAAATGGCCAGGAGCAGATGGGCCTCGCTCACGGGTTCTACAGGAACTCAGACAGGAAATTGCTGTTAACAGGGAGGGTGAAAATCTGAGGTTTTCATCACCCTCAGCACAGAGAAAGACAAGGCTGCAAYTGATGCACTGAGTTTTTAAAAGGAGGCTGGAAAGCTGCAGGACTTTAGGTGCAGAGGAGAAAAGCTGTATAAAGAAATGGAATTAAAAGACAGGGATGAAGATGACAAAATAGGAAAGAACAAAGCTTTGCAGAGAGAAGATGTGCCTCAAAATATTTCCTGAGGAATCAGCGTGTAGGTGAGGGTGGCCTGGTGGCTGCAGTGCTCTGGGGTTCTCAAGAGCTTTTAACATGTTGTCTCCTAAAGGTTCTTAAGAAAAATAAGCTGAAGAGATCCTTGGGTGATTTAATGGGTGAAAGTGGTCTCAGACTGTGGGGAGATCACCCTGTCCCTGTGCTGGGTCAGTCAGGGTTCACAAAAAACTGCTTTTTTTAACAGATGCTCCCTTCTAGCCTTTCCAACCTCTGACACTTCATTTTCACCCAGGCCAGGAGATTTCCTGTATGCAAAGAGCCAGGGCAATTCCATTTCCTGGCAACACAGATYTGTACAGGGCACAAAAAGCCAAAACGAAGGACCTGCAGAAGCTTCTCATGGTGATAAAACAGCAGATGAAATTCCCATTTTAAGAAATGCAGGATAATGGCCACTGTGCAAAAACAACATTAATTATAACCTGCACAGTGATGAGCTGCAGATGAGCTATTAGCATTCAGGGGAGAGATTTGGGGCTTGCTTTGAACAGCACTGTGGAAACATTAGCTCAAGGCTCGCTGGGAATGAGTCAGAAGGTACAGAGAATTTTAGAAATTATTAGGGAAGAGAACATACCAGGAAATGTAATTAAGCACTGTGCAGGCTCCTTGAGAGCTGTGCACAGCTTGGGTTCCCCTGGGATGGAGAGGAACACGAAAAAGCACACACAGACAGCAGTGAGGAGGGCTGAAAGCCCAGGACAGCTTC